>NC_136482.1:152317350-152544850 GCF_053919585.1 Euprymna scolopes | reverse complement strand
TATATCATCTATAAATTGTAATATCTCAGAGTTATCCACGGAGCTCGCCTGTCTATTTAATTTTATTGACTTTCAAATGTTAATTATTCCACATTTCCCACATCGGCACGTGTTACATTCGGTTTTCGGTATAAAAAAAAGCGAAACTCGACAGGCGCCGAAAGCCAGTTGTCTCAAGACAGCTAAGTAACTTTTGTTCAATGTCGACTTCGTCATAACAGACTGTAGCTTTCATTTCGCTCCTCCTAATAAACAGGGAGCGGGTTTTTAAAAACAAACAAACCGATTTATTCAAAACTGTCCCGCACAAAATCGTAACTGCTAAATACCTATCCCGTCACGTCAATCAAAAACGCGCACCTGTTTGTTTTTTTTAACACTTTACTACTATTTTCCAACTGCGCGTCGTCAACACTTCGGGTTTTTTTCACATACCCCGAAAAACACCCGGGCAACGCCGGGTACCCCTCGCTAGTTTAATATATAAAAGGCAAAATGTGTGTTTTTGTATGTATGTATGTCTCACTAAAACTTTGGACAGAGGCGGCGAATCCTGATGAAATCAGTATTGTTTTAAAACTCTGTCCTTCAGACGACAAATATAAAAAAATTTGCTAAAGACATTCATTCATTCACCCTCAATTGAGCAGTTTTGTACAAGGAGGGGGTCGCTTTTTTTTTTCGACAACATTTTAGTAAGTCGTCTTCTTTTCGATTGACTACGCTTAATTTCAACGTTCCGAACTTCCAGTTGGGCAATGGAGACATCAGCTAAGATGTCATTTTTTTATTTTTTTTTTTTTTATTAAACCTTTTTCTTTTTCTCCTTTGCGTTACGGGTTCGAGCCTGCCCTGCCTACTATCACTTTTTTCTTTTTAACACCTCTCCCTGCTGTTGTTTTAATCCCCTCCCCCACTACTACCTCTTTATTTAACACCTCCCCAGGGTTCCTTACAACACCTCCAACACACACCCAGGCACCTCCGCTACTGTTGTTTTGACCCCCATCCAGAGTTCCTTATTACACCACCTAAACATCCAGGCAATGCCGGGTACCCCTGCTAGTCATATTTAAATGAAACTATTCATGTATTCATATTTTTCTTTACAATACTGATCAAATTTACTCTACCCTTAACAGAGTTTGTGTGGATATAATATATATGTGTGTGTGTGTGTGTGAATATATATATACTAGCATGGGTACCCGGTGTTGCCTGGGTTGATATGAAGTTCCATTTGGAACACACCTGCTTTACTAATCATTTTCATCATGGGCAATGTGGATACCGCCACAACAATTCCAAAAATAAAAGAATGGATAAAAACATGAAAATGTAATCGCCCCCTAAAAAGAAGTATGTGATACCCTCTCCAACAGATATTTCGGCAGAAGGATACTAAGAGAAGAAACTATTCTCCGGATATTGAGCACTGGAAAGAAAACTCGCCCTCCTCCTTCCAAAAAAATAAATAATTAAAAATAAATCCTTACAACTTTGGTTTCAATAAAAATAGCAGTGAATACCCGTGCGATCGCAAAAAAAAAAAAAAAAAGAAAAAAAAAAAAATGAAGATCAACCAAAAATTCATTCCAAAAACCATTAAATGAAACTTTTCGTCATTGTAAGGCCCCTCTCCCCAATTTAATTTGTCATATTTGGGGTTCGTTTTGTTTATGAAATTGTTAGGTGAAAGTACAGAGTGATCTCATAAAATTAATTAAATTTATCGTTATTTTATGTTTTAAATGTAATTCCCACCCTCCACCACAAAAAAAAATAGGTATTTGTCATGTTTTGTCCCCCCCCCCTCAATCGGCAAACTTGAAAAAATGCTAGAGGTGACATGTCTCGTTGAACGCTTGGTGGCCAAGAAGTGGGTGCTCATTTTACTTTAAATTAATATGGAAAAGTGATCCCCCACTCTAAAATGTTAATTTTCTTTCTTTTCTAAATCTTTCATATTTATAAAGGCTATTTAAAACGTATTAGGCCAAAAAAAAAAAAAAAAAGATTTTTTTTTTTTTTTTTTTAGGTGGGTCACATCAAAAAATTACCGATTTCTGTATAGCCGTTTAAAGAATAATAAAAACAAACAAATGAAATCTTTTCTGCAGTTTTTCGTAAGTGTTTTTTTTTTTTTTTTTGATTATTTAAAAAACAATAAAAGCCAAACATTTTTCTATCTACTCGGAATTATTTTTTCCAGCTAGAAATTTATTGAGATTACCAAATTATTTTATTTGGTGATAGTTGTTTTTGGTTTATATTTTGAAATATATAACTCTAAAACAAAGACTTAAAAAATAAAATAAAATAAATAAAGAAATCAATGTTGGAATAATAATTCCCAATAAATTTTATTAAATATGTTATCAATATAATTATTGTTTCAAATTTATTAAATAACGATTTTAAATAGAACACTTCTCGTTAGTAACATTAACAGAGATACTGCTATTTAATAAAATCGATTTTTCGCTACAGTAATATGCAAATGAGATAATCTCTTAATTGTATATTTTTGTAAGAATCATACTATATATAGAAATAAATGAAAGAGTAAAGTAAGGATCTTTTGTATATATTAATCAAATTGTAAACAAACAGACCGGGATACGAATTTATATATATATACGAGGGGTGTGCAATAAGTAATGCCCCTTACCCACTTCCCATAGCAGTAGAGCAACAAAACTTGGCACAGTTATTAGTCTTTCTCTACAAAGGAACCGCCCAGAGTTATGCATTTCTCCCATCGTTTGATGCACCTCTGGAGACCGTTTTTGTAGAACACCCCAGGTTGGTCCTCCAACCACAACGTGCTTCAGAAATCAAGGCTGCATCATCTGGGAAACGATTTCCTTTCAAAAACAACTTCATGGCTTGGAAGGGATGAAAGTCAGAGGGTGCAAGGTCAGGAGAGTAGGGAGGATGGGGGTGAATTTCATAACCACACGCCCGTGCTTCTGATCTGGCGATATGAGAGTTGTGGACCGGAGCGTTGTCCTGCAGGAGGAGGGTACCTTTGCTGATCTTGCCCCGCCTCTTGATTTTGATAGCTTCCCTTAATTTCCTCAAAAGTGAAGCATAATAGGTTCCTGTAATTGTGGTACCCTTTGCCAGGAAATCTGTCATCACTACTCCGTCCTGCTCCCAGAAGACTGTGAGCATGACCTTGCCAGCAGAGGGCTGCACCTTTGCTTTCTTTGGAGGTTGGTGAGTCCAAGTGCTTCCACTGTATTGACTGGGCTTTGGTCTCTGGATCAGGTTTCATCCTGTGTAATCAGTCTTTTGAAAAACTTTGACTCCTCATCTTGGCACATCTCCAAATTCATCCTCGAGCACTCAACGCATTCTCGCTTCTGGAATGGTGTGAGCAACCTGGGAATCCATCTGGCAGACACCTTATGCATATGGTCATGAATGATAGTTTCCACAGACCCTGCACTAATCTTGACATCTCGGGCTATTTGGCAAATAGTAATGCGCCAATCTTCCAAAATGGCAGCCTCAACTTGACAGCAGATGCCTCATCAATGGCAGAAGGGAGGGAGGGGCGACCAGGTCTGGGACCTGTTTCCACAGATTTCTGGCCATGTTTCCACAGACTTCTGGTCATGACGCCAGCATTTTATAAGGTCATATGATGGGGCATTATCACCATAACTTTCTTTCATTTCATCAAAAGTCTCCTTTGGTGTGCGTCCTTTCAAATACAAAAACTGGATCACTGTTTGACATTCAACAGGCTCCATTTCACACCTGACTCAGTTCAAAAACCTGTAAAACAGAAACCACAATGAGTTCAGAGCTGTAATTTGCCACATAACCCGTAGAGATATAAATCATTGCACATGCAAAATTTCAGCTAGATCAGACGATTGGAAGTGGGTCAGGGGCATTACTTATTGCACGCACCTCATTATATATATATATATATATATATATATATATATATATATATGCATGTGGTTGTCATCTCTATGACTCAGTGTGGCTAAGTTTAATGAAATTCAAAACTGAACATGATTAGTTAAAGTGAACTCCAGCACAGTGCTCGATTAAAAAAAATTAAAAAATAAGAACGTAATATTTATTTACATATGTATTACAGAAGATCAGAACAACATCAGTACCATTAATTTTGAATCCAAATAAATTGTAGATTTTGTATTGTAAATTGGCGTATTGTAGATTGCTGGGTTTTAATAAAAATAGCCTTGAGTACTTTTACTTTTTAAATTGGTTTTCAGAATGTATTATTTTTATGTTATTAACTAAAATTTGTTTTAAATTATAGGTTGGGGGGGGGCAGTTGTATTTTTGTAAATGCTGTGAAATTGAGTCAGAGTTTAATGATGCATGATAAGGTGGTTGGATAGAGTAGTGGTTGTAAAACCAATGTAGCTATTAATTTTACTATTATGGGAGTTGCATTCTCCCAAAGGGCATTTAAACTTAGTTCTTTCTAATATTTTATGGGTTCAAGGAATAGCTTTTTCTTACAAGCTTTTGGGTCTTAAATTTATTATAATAAAAAAAAAATAAACCTAATATTATTATCAGTTGGGGATATATATCTGTGTGCAATACTTTTTATGGATTTTTCTTTTAAATTGTGGTTGCATTTGATTACAATTGTACAAGTTTGAATTGAAATTTGAGCTGTGAGTTTGAATATTATTTACATCCATATTTTTAACAAGTTTTGAATCATTAATTTTATTTCTTCAACAATATCATTAGGGAATTTGTTATTTTTCAATTGAAAAAATACTGTTTTTTTTTTTTTTGGTTTACATAAGATTTGCATAGGATAATAGGCGTTTAACAATGACTTTATTGTAGCGATATAATAATTTGCTCTTGTAATTTTAAAAACTAGAATTTAAGATGGCTTTTTTTTTTATAAATAGAACTGTTATAAACTTATTAGAAATATAAATAAAAACATCAAGGAATGTGATTTATGATGATGCTTAGTTATACAATGATTTTAGGAATAGCAGAGGGTGGCCCACTTATAAGTAACCCAATCTCTCTAATCTTTCTGTAATCAATCTTTTCAGATTAAGTGGCCCACTTAAAAGTAGTCTGATCTTTCTAATCTCTTAACGACCAACTGACTATATATTCTGGCATAAATGCATTTTTAGGTTTGCAAAAATATATGCACATATTACATGAGAGTTTATGGTAATAAAAAAAAAAAAAAAAAAAATTTTATATCTAAACATTTAGACATTTTAAAAACAATCTGAATAGGAATTGGTAATTGTATTGGAATCAGAAATTTAGAATAAAATCGGTAATTATATTGGAATTTGGAAACATATTGGAATCCTCACATCACTAATACAGAGTGGCCCACTTAAAAGTAGCCCAATCTATCTAATTTTTCTCTTAACGATCAATGACACCACAAGACAAAATGCAATTCTTTTTCCAACAAGATGGCGCTACATGCCACACATATCAAAGATCACTGACACGAGTTCATGACATGTTTACGGGAGAGAGAACAATAAACAAAGAGTTATGGCATCACAGTCCCCAGACTTGTCATCATGTGATTTTTATCTTTGGGGGGACTTTAAAAACAAAAAAGTTTATGCAAATAATCCTCACAATTTAGACCAACTAAAGGAGAACATTACCAACACAATCAGGAGAATCACCAGAGAAGATCTACAGGCAACATCTGCAAATGTTGTTAAACGTACCTAGAAATGCATAGATGTTAACGAGGAACACTTCCAGCATCTTTTATAACACTACGGGTAATTTAAACAATAAAAGAATGTTCCTCCTCTCTATTACATCTTCCGGACTACTTTTAAGTGTGCAACTCTGTATTTCGTAGTTTGTGTATTTGGTCCTTATTATCTAGAACCATCTTCATAAATATTCAATTTGGTTCTAACAATCATTCTATTCCACTAACCCTTATCAACAGTTACCTAGATTTGAAAAGTGGTGACCACTTTTTATTTAAAAAAAAAAAAAAAAATGAAAAAATTCCAGTTATTATATTAACGATAATAATCTATAATATAAATCTCACCTGACTGTTTAAATGTATGTATGTATGTATGTTTGGATATCTGCCTAAAACTTTTGACACAGGCGACGAATTTTCACGAGATTGGGTCCGTTTTGAAGCTCGACCCTTCGGACCACAAATATCGAAAAATTGGCCAAAAACATTAATTCCTTTACCCTTAACTGGGCACTTTTGTACAAGGAGGGGGTTGCTTTTTTAGACTAATATTTTTATCAGTCACCCCCTCTTTTCAATTGACTAGCCTTAATTTAATCCCTTGCCACCTCTGGTTTGGCAATGGGTGCAACAGAAAAGACATTAGTTTTTTTTTTCCCCCGTTCTTTTCCTCCTTCGCAAAACGGGTTCGGACCTGCCTGCCTACTTTTTTTTTTTTTTTGCTCAATACACACCTCCAAACACCTGGGCAACGCCGGGCACCCAGGCTAGTAATAATAATAGTCAAATTAGTAAAGCAATAGAAGTAAATGTAAGGGATGTCATTTTCTTAAGATTACAGTACTGACCTTTCATCCAGTTTTGCTGAGCTCGGGTTATGTAGCATCACTAAATATCACATGACTGTTGAATTGAAAGATCAAAGGACATTAAAAAAGAAAAATTTGTATTTAAAAATAAATTTTCTTTTTAATCGAAAAATTTACAACTGCAAGTTATATATTACAAATTCTTTGAGATCAGATGCTTATAAATTTAAAAATGAATAGAGTTTAAGTTAACATGCTTCTAACTAGACCCAACAATGAGTCACTGATATTAAGTGTGAAGTTATCACAAATAAAAAAAATGTTAAAAGAAAAAAGCAAAAAGAGAGGAGTATGGGTAGGGGTAGAAGAAAACAAAAGAAGAAAGAGTAAGAGAAGTGGTGTGGAGGAGGAAAACAATAGGAGAGAGAGAGGGAAGGAGGAGGAAAACAATAGGAGAGAGAGAGGGAGGGAGGAGGAAAACAATAGGAGAGAGAGAGGGAGGGAGGAGGAAAACAACAATAGGCGAGAGAGAGAGAGAGAGAGAGAGAGGGAGGAGGAAAACAATAGGAGAGACCAATAAGAAAGAGAAGGAAGAAAATAAAATAAATACGAGAGAGAAGAATAAATAGGAGGAGGAGAACAAAAGTAGAGAGAGAGAGAGGGAGGGAAGAGGAGAACAAAAGTAGAGAGAGAGAGAGAGAGAGAGGGAGGGAAGAGGAGAACAAAAGTAGAGAGAGAGAGAGAGAGAGAGAGGGAGGGAAGAGGAAAACAAAAGTAGAGAGAGAGAGAGGGAGGGAAGAGGAAAACAAAAGTAGAGAGAGAGAGAGGGAGGGAAGAGGAAAACAAAAGTAGAGAGAGAGAGAGGGAGGGAAGAGGAAAACAAAAGTAGAGAGAGAGAGAGGGAGGGAAGAGGAAAACAAAAGTAGAGAGAGAGGGAGGGAAGAGGAAAACAAAAGTAGAGAGAGAGGGAGGGAAGAGAAAAACAAAAGTAGAGAGAGAGGGAGGAGGAGGAAAACAAAAGTAGAGAGAGAGGGAGGAGGAGGACAAAAGTAGAGAGAGAGGGAGGAGGAGGACAAAAGTAGAGAGAGGGAGGAGGAGGACAAAAGTAGAGAGAGGGAGGAGGACGACAAAAGTAGAGAGAGGGAGGAGGAGGACAAAAGTAGAGGGAGGAGGAGGACAAAAGTAGAGGGAGGAGGAGGACAAAAGTAGAGGGAGGAGGAGGAGGACAAAATTAGAGAGAGGGAGGGAGAGGGAGGAGGACAAAGGTAGAGAGAGGGAGGGAGGAGGACAAAGGTAGAGAGAGGGAGGGAAGAGGACAAAGGTAGAGAGAGGGAGGGAAGAGGACAAAGGTAGAGAGAGGGAGGGAAGAGGACAAAGGTAGAGAGAGGGAGGGAGGAGGACAAAGGTAGAGAGAGGGAGGGAGGAGAACAAAAGTAGAGAGAGAGGGGGAAGAAGGAGGAGAACAAAAGTAGAGAGAGAGAGGGAGGAGGAAAACAAAAGTAGAGAGAGAGAGAGGAGATGGTTAGCAAAGAAGAAGAGAATGGAAGAATAAACAAGGACAGAAAGGAAAGACTGAAAAAGGAAGGAAAGAAAAAATATTTTTAATTATTTTTTTCTTTTTATTAAAATCAAACAAACACCGTTGTCGTCTCATCTCTGCAACCTCACATTACTAATTGTGATCAGAGATTTAAAACCCTCACTGCCAAATAGTAAAGTTATCTCCGTAATCCCAGAATAATGAAATGTCCGATGCAAGTTGTTAGGTTTTATTTCAATGAAATGAAATTAAAAGAAACACAGCCAAAAATCCGGATGATCCACATAAAAGGATTTGATGGAGACAAAGAAACTGTCTCCCGAATATCTGATTGATTTCCACTGGCATAAAAATGGCAGAGGAACAAAAGGTGGAAGATGTTGCAACACGAAAGGCCAGTGGCATTAATTAGATTCTTACATCGACAGGTAATCAACATAAATAGCAGATTCAGTACCATTGGATGAAATAACTGGTTGAGGCTTCCCCACATGGAGTATGGTCTGTAATTCGAGTTCGACACATCGGACACGTCTGTTCCCGATCAAACCACAGCGACACACAATCTTCACAGAATATGTGCTAAAAAAAAATGAAATAAAAAAATAAAAAAAGTAAAAATCCTTAAAATTGAAATATTCAGAGAGATAAATAGACAAACTGTTTTAACCAATCATTTCCAGTTATTTAGTACTAAACCACACTACCTATTGTAAATTATTAATTTTAAATGGTTAAGTAAAGATATATTGATATTTTTACCAATATTTGTCAGGAAATTGTGTTCATACCTTTCCAGTATTTAAAAAAAAAAAAAAAAAAATAGTTCCTTTAAAATAAGTTATTAAAATTTATTAAGAATAATACCAAATTTAGTCATTTTTGTATAGAAAATATGCAAATATCAAAAAAATAACAGTAACAATACTAATACCAATTTATGCAATTGTAGAATTCATTGCGTACTATTGAATCATTAAAAGTAAATTAAAAAGCAGCAGTAAATAATTGTCATCTACACTTTTTGAAGAAAATTTTAATGGAAAAATAAAACCAATCAAAACTTTGAATATGAAAGAAAAAAATGTTTTTTTTGATATATTTGATATGTGAATATTATATTGTTAATATATAACAAAACATGAAAAGTGAGCGAGACTTACTTTACAACTGAGTTTGACTGGATTTGCAAAGTCATCATGACAAATTGGGCAGGACTCTCCAGCTATGTGAACCTCTTCAGATGTTGGTTTTGTACCCAAATTCTGTAACAAAAAGATTAGAAAATGTTTTTTTTTATATACACATCAACTCTTATGCTAAAATTTGCAGATTTACTAGTAGGCCGCCCAGCGTTGCCCAGTCATAAAATATGCATAATTCTTCTTTATTATGGACAGAAATACCATAGATATTAAACATAATGTTAAATTCTTTTAAAAAATAATTAAATAAAAATAACGGAAAGAAACTGAGACATGTGCATACGAGTATTTAAGAGAAACAATTCACTTCTTGTAAATAAAAAAAAAAAAAATACTTGAGCTGAGATCGAAATCAAAACCTCAAGACAGTCAATAAAGAATGATAACCTTCAGCTAGCGTGACATGCTCTTTACAAAGTGTTTTTAAACAGACTTATATTTAACATAAGGAACCTGTAATGTGAACCATTCACACATGTGCAATCATGAAAAAGTTAGCAAACAGAAAAATCAAACCACTGCCACGGACCAAATTTTTAATTTTGACCCCTTAAAAGCCTTTTTTTTTCCAAATGAAAACCGATTAAAAAGTTTTCAATGTTTGAATAACCTATATACCATATCTCAAGTCTGTAGATTAAAAATTTGTCAAGTATATAGAGAAGTCTCCTCACACACACACATTCTCACTTTTATAGATATATAGACAATAATCATTCATATTTTTTATTGCAAATTAGACCACCCATGCCCCGTTGAGTCAGTACTTATTCTATACAGAGTTTGAGACAAGTTTGATCATTTTTTCTTATTCTTTCATTTCAGTACTATTTGAAGTATTTAATAGTCATCAAGTACAACAAATAGTTATTTCTGTATACTATTGCTGGGTTCGAGAGCTGGATGGAAACTATGGACATTTAAAAATCACTAAAATATTAGAAACGGGGTGATCTCCATAATGGTGATTCAATCCAGATTTTAACTTAGGAAATCTCCTCTACAGCTCAGTGCTCCTTGAATACTTTAAAGGCTGTGAGATATGATCTGGAAAATTGTGAGAGACATGGAAGCAGTAGCTAGTAGAAAGCGTGATAGCATTCTGTGTCCACATAACGAAATTAGTCATGAAGTTTTAAAAAAAACAAAAACGGGTGCAACAAGATCTAATACATACATCAACAAGAAAGCGCTGAACGAGACTCTTCATACAAGTCCAAATAATCAGCACCAAGATTAAAGAGAACCACCTAAGCCAAGAAACTTCTTAACAAGGTCAAACACCAAGTCAAGCTGAAGATACTAGGATTCTTCTCAGGACCAGTTACATAATACCAGATAACTAGCCTAGATGAATTCTGCATGTGTTCCAGAATTTATTTTTCTACATAGTCACAACCATTCTCAATGAACTTTTGCCAGGAATTCAATGATACATTTCTGCTTCTGACACACATCCATGACAGAGGTTGCTTTCTCAGAATCTCACACTGTCAATATCTGCAACAGCAAAATGAATCTTTTAAGTACAGTCATCATAACAATGCAATTTGCAATCTCCTCTGATCTATTCAGGCAGAATAAAAAAGAGGCATTACTTTTGGAATGCCATATATCCCCTTTAAAATAGTATGTATGCCCCATAAAGATAGCACCTGCCCTGTTTTTGTGTTTTATGGAACAATTATGTCAGAGTTTTTGAGAATAGCTCGCGTTACTTTAAAATTAACAGATTTTATACCACCAGTTTCTAGCTTAGTAATAAGTATGATAAAACAAGTTGGGGATAAAAATAAAATATTTAAACAGTTAAATAAAGCACTTGTTCGTTATCCTGAGGCTTTTAAATCGTTTAAGATAAACCAGACTATATTAATAAAGGAAATCCAAAACTATATTAGCAATGTATAAAATGTATTTATAATTACATATAATAAATTTATGTAAAAAAAATGTATATGTAAAAATATTTTTAACCTTTATATATCTAATTTTAAATAAATAAGAATGTAAATATATTAAATACTAATCATAGTGGGGTGATAAGTAATTAAATGGATTAATCCTAATCTTATAAATACAAGACTGATAAATTAAATGTATCCCTTTTAAATGTGGAAATTGATGAATCGCACAGGTAAGAAAATCATTTTTATACTATGAAAAGGTTAGTAATTGCAATTAAGAACAGGAAATTGGATCAAATGTTTGTAACATGTCTTCTTCCTAAGATTAAGAGTGGTGGTGTTTGATCAACACTGCTGGAGAGCCATGATGTAATATACTGTTTTGTTTTTAAATCCCCGAAACAGTGTTTCATGGTAAACAACTGATGATCCCTTGAAAAATAAATTATGGGTATTATAGTAAATTCGAGAGCGAGTTGATGCAGTGATTGCAGGTGATTAAATGACTTACTGACTAGATGGTTTTCTAACGAATGATAAAAAATATTTTTTTATATAGTTGTAAAGGTTAAAAACTTCAAAGACTATATATATATATATATATATATATATATATATATATATATAAGCAAGATAAGACAGATTAAAGATCAGGCGAAATATCCAGGTAGATATTACTTTGAGGTTATACTTTCAGGGTGATCCTAGCCAAAAAGGTAAAGCTCAATATTAAAAATCGAGCAATATATAAGTTTAATGATTAAAGTTAAATTCTGAAAATCAAAAGAAAAACACATATATTCGAGTTAAGAATTTATTGTTTGACGCAAGGAATATATAGAGGGGCAAACAAATTTTTAATTTGAATATATGTGTTTATATTTTGATTTTCAGAATTTAACTTTAACCACAAAACTTATATATATATATATATACACACACACACACACACACACACACACACACACACACACACACACACACAGGGGCCCAACAATATTTTTCGGACACTTTAGTAGTCGACTTTCTGAGTACCACAGAGTGGCAAAATTCCTTCAATAGAATAGCATAAACATAAAGACAATACCTGTAATAAAAATTGAAGAAAATCGATTAGGTAAGGAAAAATATTCAATTTTCATTTTTTACAAAACACACGCAATATTATTTTTCGGACAGCATTTAAAAACTGTTACTAGTCTGTAATATCACTTTTCTTCTCAATAACTTTTATCAATCCCTCTTCATAATGATCAAACATATGCACAATAACATCTCTACGTGTTTCTATTAGTTGTTTTTGGCATCTAGTATTCATTCCCATAGTTAAGCCTCTTTCGTTATTTCAGGTCCATCATAGACAAGTTGCACAAACATTTCCCAAACTTTTTCCATTAAATTTAGATCTTGGCTTTTTGCAGGCAATTCCAAAGTAGTCATATGCACTTTAGCCATCCATTCTTTCATGAGTTTTGACACATGGATGCTGTAATTGTCTTGCTGTAGAACAAAATCATTCCTTATCTCTCTTCTTATCCTTGGTAGGGCTTTCTCGTCCAGCAACTGTTTGTAGCTTTTGCTGTTCTGTCGTCCTTTCAGCCACTCCAACCATATATTTCCATTAGCAAAGATCATACCCCAAAACCATAACTCCTTCTCCTCTTCCCATCTGTCGTTTGTTCAGTACAACAGACTCACCCCTTCTCGACCAAGTACATCATCCATCTGGCCCAACAAACTTGAAACGCTTCTCATCAGTAAATATAACCTTCTTAAAGTCAACATGTTTTGTTAACCACCTATTAACACTCTCCCGTCTTGCTCCTTTGTGTTTCTTTGTTAGTGTAATTTTTCTTAGCCTTTGCATACTTCAAACAAATCCTATGCAGCGTTCTTTGTACTGTTCGGACATTTACATCCAATTCACATTTCTCCTTCACTTTTCTTGCTGTAACTTTTTCTCCTGATGTCAAAAGCCATGTCACAGTCCTCTTCATTCTCCTTTCAGTCCTCTTGCCAATTGATCTTTTCCGTCCTCTCTTCTTTTTCCGCTCGACGTTTGTCTTCAGCATGTATTCCACCGTTGATTTTGACAGCTTCAAATCTATGGCGATCCTTCTGATGCTGAGGCCATCTTTCCGCTTCTTCCGTGCCAAACAAATGACTTCTTTTGAATGCATTTTACCTCATTAAACCTAATTGTTTTGCCAGTAGAATACAACAGCTAATTGATTCTAATGATGACAAGTGTACAAACAGAAAATTTGCATAAAGCAACATATACATGAACATAGCTCTTAATAAAATAGGATTTTTTGTCATGTCCGAAAAAGTGTTGCACAAATTTTTGCAAAAAAATCACAAAAAACTAAAATTATCAAAGCCAAACTAAAAAAAATGATTAAACTAGTAGTGGATTTTCACTCCTTAACTACGTACTTACAACCTCAAAAGTTTTTGGCATTAGTAACCACCTTCAAGTATTTTTTTCAAAGTGTCCAAAAAATATTGTTGGCCCCCTGTATATATATATATGTATATATATATATACACTAGCAGGCCACCCAGCATTGTTTAAATATGATATTTGATTAATGCAGATTTCATATTTATTATTATATTAGACCCAATACATAGTAATGATTTAAAAATTAAAAAAAAAAAAAATGGACTTGTGTGCTACTACCGAGAATTGAAACCAAAATGTTTAGCTTACGATTTACTTTTTCCTTTGGCGTTAATGCCTGAGCTATAAAGACTGGTTTGCTGTAAAGCTAATAATTAAAACATGAACCGATAACTATTATGTTATGCATGCATATTCGTAATGCCATCGTTTGACCTGCACCTGGCAAATTCCATTTGTTTAATTTTCACACTTTTGCACCAATTTTCCCCGGTTAAAACCCAAATGGGTTCGAATATCCTATATATTAAGTTTCATGTCTATAGACCAAAAACTGATAGGAATTTTTTAAACAAATATATATATATATATATGTAAATATATATAGGAAGAGGTTTGTGTTTAACATAACGTTTTTTTACATAATTATGCAAGTATAAATCATGTAGAATATCTGCATGAATATAATTACATGTAATAGTTAAAAAAAGATGATCATCTCATAAGAAAACCGAAAAAACTAATAGAGAATTAATTAAAATGAACATTTAAAAGAATATGCAAATTAGCAAGTTGATATAATTTAAAGTGTGTATACATTTTATTGAGATATATATATATATATATTCATAGCAAGCATTTCATCAATGCATATCTGACTAAAAAGAAGCCAGTGTTTCTGCTTGTTCTGTGTTTTTTGACTAGCAAACCAGCATTTTGTTCCTATGAGAACAAGAATTGTTCACATTTAATAATGCTATTGATCATATTATACTATGGTAAGAAAATGCAATAAAATTGACAAACTTATTAATGTCACTGATGCGTTAAATAATGTTTTAAAAATATTTTTAATTTCTTTTTTATCCTCATACGATGCATGGTTGATGGCGGAGTTGTAAAATTGGAGGAAGAATGAGAATTAAGATATTTTAGATTTTTGTGAAATTTTAGATTGTCTTGACCTGAATAAAAATAAACTTCTGTTCATTATCCAGACATCACACATTAATATTTTACCAGAAGGTTTGGCTCAAAACAGAATTTCCAGAGTTCTGATATGCTTACAAGTGGAATACAAAAGGTAATTGGAAAAAAAAAAAAAATGAACAAATTTAATATCATAACGAATATAATCAAAATGCAAGGCAAACAAAAACAATGAATATTGATTTTTTTTTATGCAAAAAATTTCACACATGTTCATACTGGCCAATAGTCTATAAAGTCCATTAAATTAATACATATTTTCTTTTTCTCTTCATGGTGAGACACATCTTTTGTTTAATCCACCATTTCTTTTCTCTCAATTGCTTTTCATTCTTGATCTTACTACATCTTTCTAATTCAACAGCTGTGGTCCATCTCCTCATGATCCGAAAACTTGACTGGCAGTAAACATATCACTGTCCAAAATAAAAAACCTGTTCCTAATTACTCTAATCCCCCCCCCCCTCACTTTTTTTTTCTTCCATTTTTTTCCTTTAATGTTACCCACTCACCTACTCCCATGAAGCAATGCTGAGCGTTAGGAAGCAGCAGAAAAAAAAAGTCAGACAAAAAAATGAGAAATACTTTATGAAGAAAAGAACAATAGTAAAAATTTCTATAAAATAAAAAAAAATCTTCCAAGAAATGATTGAACAATAAAGTCTTATTGAAGTGACTTGTTTTCATATTACGTGCAGATCTGGAGAAAAAAAACATCTACATTTCTTTCCTCAGTTGAAGAATGGAAATCCATTTAAGATGCACATAAGCAACTTTTTAAGAATATCAAAAAGTTATTGGAAACCCAAAATGTTCTTAAAGCTTAACAATACTGCATTATAAATTTCAAAATTTTGGCCAATTAGCACCCCACACAATCCCCCCAACATGTACATCTGTGTTCACTTACCATATCACTGTTAAATTTCTGATAAGTTTTCCATAAATCAGAGGATTTTATATACACCAAATTAAGCTGAAAAAAAAAAAAAAAAAAAAAAAAATTGTTTATGCTTCAAAATAAAAACATTTCTCAAATAAAATAAAAGAATGATTCCATTTCAATATTAATTAAAAAAAAAAGTTTCAATACAGTATAACTCCTATAATTTGAACATCCGCTTCGTTCAAATTAGAGAATGCTGTTCAAGTTTCTGCAGTTAACTTTAATTTTCTAAGAATTAAGAAATAGTAAATGAAATTCATTGCTATATGATACTTCAAGTATATATTAAGTTGAGTTTATGATATATTGCAAGTAAGAATTGTTAAATATTATTACCAGGAACAAAAACATTGAAAATAAATTAAATCTACTCTTACTTGTTAGGTATTTATTACCTAAGTTATCATCTACAGAAATCATACATTTATGTAAAATACAGTTTTTTTTTCATTGAATGAATCTCATTGCAGTTTCTATTTTCATCGATTGAGCTCTTGTATTCCATAAGCGATCACAAAAATCTACAATTTCTTGGTTCTGTAGCTTATGATTATAGCTCTTCGGAGTGACATTGCTTGCAAAACATAGTTGTCATTAAAGTAAGGACTTTTTTCTATAAATTTTATAACAGTCTCCATAGACTTTTCTGCATCATCCCATGATATTGCTTCATCAGAGTGTTCTTGGTTATTTACTTTAGGGTCAAGAGAATGGGAGCTGTCACTATTTTCATCACCATTATGTTTATGAGTTCCAGAAGCATTAGCGCATACCATCACTATTAGTCTTTCTTTATTTAATTTGAATCCTTTTATTTTCTGCTCCTCGGATCCGGCTAATGTTTTTGTAGGTAAGCACTTCCAATTTACGCCACTTTCATCAGCGTTGTAAACATCCTCTGGTGTTAAACCATAATCGGCAATTATTGTCTTGAATTTGTCACAATAATTTGATGCTGCATGTGTATCAGCATAGAGTTGTTCGCCTGACATTGTTGTCTTATAACATGTCTACTCTTAAAGCTCCTAAGCCAGCCTTCACTGAATTTCATATTTTTTGCGATACTCAACTCTTCCTTAAGAGATTTTGCTTTAGTAATTAACATGGGCCCAGATATTGCTACACCTTCATTCCATTTTGCTACAAACCACTCATACAATATTCGATCGAATTCAACTTGCTTTGGTCTGCGAAGAGTCCTCCTTTTGACATATGTTTTATTTGAAGAGAAAGGCGCGGCCTTCAATATTTCCTTCTTTTTCTTTTTGATGTAAAACAGTGTACTTCTTCCAATCTTATAATCTCTCAATATAACGCTATTTTCAACTCCAGCATCTAATTTTTCTATAATTTGTCGTTTTTGGAGTAAAGTCAGTGTCACTTGTTTTCTTTTAGAGTTGCAAGCCATTGTGATGAGTTGTTTTACACTATTTTAAATATAGCAATCTGAAAAAAATTTGCAGTTAGTGTTAATTAATTATCAATAGCTAATCTACATTAATTACATAGTACCAATATTAACATTTCTGCACAATATCTGACTAAACCATGTAAACAGTTTTACTGCAACTCGGCATCAAATATGCTAATACAATTTCAATGACGAGACAGCTCAAGTTTAGAGAAAGTCCAGGTTTAGAAGAAGTCCAAATGAGAGGAAGTCCAACTTTAGAGGAAGTTCAAATTAAAGGAGTTTTACTGTATTTAAAAAGTATAATTTCTAAATTTTTGACATCAGATTTTATACTCTATAATCCATATTGTTTGGATTATTCGGACTACTCTTCTCATCTTGAGTATCATTTTTTACAAATACAAATTACTGACAGAATAAGAGCATGCTACCCCCATGGACTAAATAAAAGGTTCCATTTGAGATTCCATGCAGATTCACAAATTCAGCAAAATATACCTGAAGAGGGTTGGAGGTTATATGGATAGAAAACATTGTGAAAATAACATCCAAGATGAGAACAGTAGTCCGAAGAACCCAAATAATTCCAAATTTAAAAGTAAATTTAAAAATAGAAAATGTTTAATGATTTCTTTTAACTGTTCCTCCTGCGTTCATCCCGCTGTGGTCAGGTCTGCACTGGATTTTTTTTCATCCAGATTTAATAGTAACACTCACAGTCTGATCAATAAAACATACCATCTGTTGCCAGAGCTTTGAAATGATTTTACATACAGCACCTGACATTTCCACATGCTCAATCATTAAGTATTGGCCAGGTTCAATGTTGCTTGACTTTAACTTAGAGATGTTATAGGAATCATGATTATAGTCATATTTCACTACACCAACACTATCTTTAGTAAGTTCAGATTCTTTCAAAGCATCATCTAAAATCTTTTAAGTCCATGAAAATTAAATGTTCAAATACCGCACAGTATTATTTTGTTAAATCCAATTTTGAATTAAATTTAGTTCTCGCAATGAAATATTTTTTTATTATATCAGGCTAAAGTTAGGCCATAGTCCATTTGGCAATGAGTTTCTGGTCCATGTAGGGGCAACCCTATATACCAAGAGGCTCTCACTACCAGCTTCCCCTCCCCTCCTCTCGGGGAAGCTGGTCCCCTTCCCACTCTCCATATTAAAAAACAGTCTCATGCCTAATTTGCTCTTGTAGGGAAGCAAATAAATACCCAGTTTATTTTTCACGGGACATGTGTTACATGGAGAGAAATGGGATGAAAATGAGACAATGGATATGTAATGAGACTCTTAAAAGTTAGTTCCGATCATCTCAGACTAAGATTAAATCTGGACAATATCAAGATATGTGTGCGGAAGAAGAGACTTCGATAAATTGGCCACATTAAAAAGAAAGGATGGGAGTTTTAAGTTTAGTAGATGCAGAACAATTTATTTCATGGAAATCGCTCCAGACAAGACCCGAACCCACTTGATGTAAAGAGCTTAAAAAAAAAAAAAAAAAGTTAAAAACTAGCCAATAACAAAAGAAGGCTTATTCTGGTCCACTTTCTACTTTATAGCTTGAAGTAACAGGTCCAATTTACAGAAAGCCAAGAAAAAGATGAAAGGAAGTGATAAAAATGGGCCTTCTGAAAAAGAGGATAAATAAAGACCTGCCCAAAGATGGATTATTTATTTATTTGCAGACTATCATCCTCACCTTCTTAGTTGCTGTTTCACCATGTTTTGACCAACTACTCCTCTGGCCTTCTTCAGATGGTTAACCACGACAGGATAGGAATGCAAAGTAGGTCAAAGGATTAGTTGGCCAAAACGTGGGGAGACAACAACAACAACAACTATGGAAGGCAATAATTACAGAGGATACAGTATCAACATTCCTATCCCGTCATCGTTAGCCACCTGAAGGAGGCTAGAAGAATAGTTGGCCAAAATGTCATGAAACAACAACTACGAAGATGAGGATAACAAACCGCAAATAAATAACTATACAAATTACTCATCTCAAAGGATTTCAATGAAAATAATACAAAGATAGGTTACTTTCGAAGTCAATTTCTTAAAAGTGTCTCTAAGGCATAACACAATGTAAAATGGATGTTAAACCAAATATGATGATGATATAATGATATTACTTTTAACTTGATTAATAGCATATTCCAAAAATACATTATTCCATTAGAAAATAAATCTAATTACATGGGAGATTTATTGTTTGAAATTCATAGTTTGATTATATATAAAGAGTTTCAGACTAAGAGTTCCTCATTAATTATTCTGGCAATCATGATAAATCTTTCCTATTCCTTTTTTTTCTTTAGAAAAGTAATTAAATCGATACAAACTCAATCCGACTACAGAAATAATAAGACGCAAAAATAGTTTCAAATCATTGCTAAGTTACTAGTTAATAATTTAACCAATTTTTTAAAAACACACAAATTATGTAAACACACACATTATATATGTATAAGACTTACCTTAAAAATTGTATAAATCAGAAGAAGAAAAGTTGAAAACCACTGACCCCCAAAGGAATCATCAAGTAAAAAGTAGACCCAGGGGGCAATTGGAGTTAGGCAACCATAAAAATATATTACTTTTTCAATCAACATAAAATATTTGCCCTGATAAAAAGAAAAATAGAAAAAAATATAAATTGATAAATAATCTATTCAGGCAGTTTTTGTCAGATGTATTTTAGGTTGCAATATTATTATTCAAATAAAAAAGGTGAAAAATAGTCTTATTTTTAAATACTTTTTTCTTTTTTTATTAAACATGCTAACTCATGAAAAAAACAAACACCCACTGTAAAAAAAAAAAAAAAAAAAAAATACTTCCATGAGAACAAAGTTTTTAATGTGAAGAAAATCCAGCTCTCAAAAAAAAAAAAAAAAAAAAAAAAAAAAAGGAAGGGGGGGGGGAGGTACAGGATTTAAAAAAAAAATACTTCAGTATAGAAGGATTACTTCTATCTAAACAAGGTCAGAACTTATTCTGGTTAGATTTTTTTGTTTTTTTTACATTTTTTTCTTAGTTTGTTTACACAATACCATGGTAGAATTTGAATTTTTTTTTACATTTTTTTTTTTACATTTTTTTCTTAGTTTGTTTACACAATACCATGGTAGAATTTGAATGCCTAATCCAGAAAACATAGCATTTGAAGCTCAATAAGATTCCTTCAGTATTGTTACATAGAGGTTATATTTTAGAAGGGATGATGTACGTATTATATATTGTTGTTGACTGTTCGTATTAGAGTGTTCATGTTGGTGTGCAGATATATCGCATATATATAAAGAGAGAGACAGTTCTGTATATATAAAGAGACAGGGTACATGTTAATACAGGAGAGCCGACAGCATGTAATACACAATGAGAGAAGATTTGATATATAGATAGATAGACTGATAGTTAGAGGAGATAGTTTGACATTTATACGTTTGACAGTTCTGTGAATGGGAGTGTTTCTATAACCCTGACATGTTTCCTTACCTATTTTTGAGATGATTTTCACAAAGTTCTTATAATATAAATTGACAATACCTTCCTGTTGAATAACATAACACAAAGATGCAGATGCAAAAAGATGAAGTTGTTCATTTATTCCATTTCGACCGGTCAATGGCTTTGCATCAAGGAATTCAAGTCTCTACATGATTCTTTCTTCTCCCCTTCGCTTCCAAGGTTCCATGTCAGCTCTGTCTCTGACTTCTCTCATCTCCCCTGACTAACTGACTCACTCACTCTTTGCCAAGCTCCAACTATATTGAAAACTCATGACATCATTGCATGACCAACACATGCATATCAGATATGCGGCCTGACATGCCTCACGTTTCTACAAAGCCGACTCTCTAACCTAATTTTTGATTAACCCACTTTACAAACATTTTCCATTGTCCGTTTTTAAATTCCTTATTTTAATTTCATTTCTTTAACAGAAACAAAATTACATCATTACATTCCTTTTTCAATAAACAGATATCTAACTATTTTATGTGAACTAAACAATGGTAATTCTACATTCCATTTTCAATAACATTCTGTATTATTTATTTTAACTTATGATCAGAATTCTCAATTCCAAATCTAGCTTCGCAAGTTCGAATCTTCGGCTATCCTACCTCATATTTACTCACAAGAACAGGCAACTTGTTCTTGTAACAGTATTACTACATACTAACTCATACAAATAACATTGCATCTTCTCCAAACAATGTTGCCTCTTGTCACAGCATTTAGCTGGATACTCCATTAGATAAGATGAATCTGGTGAGATCACAAGAATGATAAAACTATAACATAATTAAGTGGTTAACTGAGCCAAGAAAGATTAATCTTCCTCACTTTTTCACTAACTCAATGCTTTAGAGATAAAGGAGAAGTTTAATACAACACTCGGATATTTATGTATCTCAGAGTTAGCCTCAAAAAGGAGCGTGTGGATTTCTGGGAACTTAATTTATATCAAATTAATTAAAATTCATCATATTATTAAGGAGGCAATCTTGTCATGGGAAAAGGGGGCACTGGAACTACATTCCTTAGAAATTTTTTTTTTCTTTTAGTGAATAATCAGGTTCTTCGGGGTGTGTGCACATTTATTGCTGATTGGTACATATTTGTTAGTTACGGTCAGTTATTGTACTTCCTAAGTTCCAATGTGCTACCAGAAGTGGTGACAAGGCAAATCAGTTCCTTTGCTTTTATTGTCCTTTAGTGAAGTGATTCATTGAAATAAAAAAAAAGGACATTATTGAAAAATATACAATAAAACTTAAAATTATATACAGATAAAAATAACACGTATTTGCACTTTTAAAAACAAAATTTTTAAAAAGTTCTTATTTAATTTGAAATTTTATAAAAAAGTATAAAATAAAATTATTGTACTTCAAATAAATGAAATTATTGAAATCAAAAGAACAAAATTTCAAATATCATAAAAAAATCAAACAAAAAAACATGTTCTTGCATTTGAGACCCCCCTCCCCATGTTAAATAATAACTTTTCTTCATTTCTCGTGGTCTAAAAATTAAAACATGGCTACCTTTTGCTTGGTGTCATAACAAATTGTGTTTCCCCTGTTTAAAATAAAAAAATAAAAAAATAAAAAAAAGACTACTTGATCAAATTACGTGAATTTTTTTTTTTTTTTTGTGACTTAATTTCATAACAGGTATGTACAATATAATTTTTTCAATATTTTAATTTTTTTTATGTTTTGATTAAACTGTATTAGTACCAAAACTCCATCTGGACTGTTCGGCATACAAGTTGAAGAAACTATTGCTGTGACAAACGTTTCACAACTTCTTATGTATGATATAATCGTTATTATAAAAATGAAAAAAAAAAAAAAAAAATGCAAGAGAATTTTTTGTTTTGTAAGCCCATGCAATCTTCCACTACTGCTGCTGATATATTTATTGAATGAGGAAAAATTGTGTGGAGTTTGTACTGAGGAGGCATCTACAATGCTTGGTTGTAAGTCTGGCTTTTAATTGTTAGTTAAAAAAAAGTGCCTCCAGAAGTAATTGGTATTCACTGTATGACTCATCGACAAGTATTAGCTACTAAGATGTTACCATTCAAAGATGGGCTTAACCGAGCGATTAAGGCAGTAAATGTTGTTAATTCAAGGCCACTTGCAACACCGCTCTTCAAAGTTTTATGTGAAGATTTGAGACATTGAAATGCATACAGTATTACTATTTTACAAAGAGGTAAGGCGGCTATCGAAAGGACAGATTTTGAAATAATTTTTTGAATGAAAAGGGCTGTAAATATTTCTAGCTTCTCAAAATGCAAGCGAATATGAGACATTGTTGATGGATAAATATACATTGTGTAAATTGGCATACCTGGTGGACATTTTTGAGATATTTAACAGTATTAATACAGAGTTATAGGGTAAGGAAAGTATGATATCGTTGTCTGAAAATATTGTCTTTTAAAATGGAATTGGATCACCAAAAATTACCCCCCCAAAAAAACATTATCCATGTTCCTAACACTTGCCCAATTTGTCAAAGCAGCAAATGAAATTAACATCAATGACTTATATGGCTTGATACTGTTCAAATAAGTCATTTTCCCGATGAACGTTACAATCAACTGTTTCAATACCAGTGTATCTGATATCCCTGAAGCAGCAGAAGAGTTCATTGACTTATAAAACAATTTCGAAGCTAAATCAATAATAAAGTTTGGTAAACTGCAACTATAAGAAATTTTGGGAAAAAATTTCTAAAAATTTCAATATTAGAAATTGTAATAAGGAATTTGCCATTCCCAACAACTTATGTGAAGTAGCATTCTCCCAACATCTCATCCTTACAAACAAACACTGGAATCAACTAAATATGGAAGACAATCTTAGGTATATCATATCGACAACAGAGTCCAGGATAGAATTGCTAGCCAAAAAACTGCAATACCAATCATCTCATTGAGGTCAGTTCATAAACATACTTTGTATAACAGTGAAGATTTGTGTGTTCGAATAATTTTGAATTGATTTGCAATTAATTTTGTAGCAGCTTTGAAATTTTTTTAGGAATAAATTTGGAATTAACCATGAATTTATGAAATGTATACTTACTTTACAAATATAAATAATCTATAATCGCAATATATGGCAATTTGTTGTACAAAAAAACGAATGTATATATATAGTAGAACTCCGGGATACAGTGACCCTAAGACACATTTGTTTTCAGGTTACAATGTGGAATAAGATGTTTCTCCGGCCCCTGGTTACTTTATTTGCCCCCGCCTTACGATGTTATTTATGTTATTTGATTATATACATGTGTATTATATACTGTACTGTATTTTGTTACTAATTTTTAATGCCGTATCCCTGGGTTCTTCTGTATAAGATATTTTGAGATCACTTCCTGATTGCTTGTTCTAAAATGTCACCATATTTGAAAGACTGAGAAACACTGCTCCGGACATTATTGAATTTAGAAAAAATAAAATATGAACTCACTCTCTGACGATATGGCACATAGGAACGTGGCCACATTGCGACTAGTGATTTGAGGATAATGCAGATAAATTTTAAGACAAAATCTGTTATCCCAACAGTCCAGGCTAACGTCCAAATGTCCATCTTTTCCATGGAAGGAAGCTGGAAATATAATCTTAGAAAAAAAAAATTTTTTTAAAACAAAAAATGTAAATGCTGTAATGTAAATGTAATGTAAAAAACAAATACAAAATAACCCATTAAAAAGATGAATGTTTAAGAAGACAAGTTCTTCTTTAGGTTAAGAAGGAAGAGAAATATGGCCATTTTAAAAGGATGCATTTAAAACAAGAGTATAATATTAGAAGTAGAAAAAACAAAATGTAATTTTCAATTAGTTTTATATCAATTTCTTATTAAGAATTGACAAAAATTCAATCTCTGCAATTAACTTACAATATCTTTTAGATTTACATTTTTTAATTAGTCGGAAATCCAGGAATGAAATATCGTTGATTGGTTAGTTTGTTGTAGTATGTGCCAAATTAATGCTTTCACTTTAAGAGAAAAAAAAAAAATGGCTACGCTTGTCAATAGAAACAGACACATGACCAACAATCTTCAAATTCTCCCCGCATATGTGTACTTAACGACTTCCATTTTGTTTTTATCATAATTAAGGGAAGGCACAGATAAAATTTGACTTTTTACAACTAAACAAAAACAGATTTTTAATTTTGAACCAAAATTAATATAAACACTGTCAATAAACATTTAAAACACTTGATTGTAAGGAGGTTGGTAAAGAATTAATAATACTCATTTGTGTATTTATTTTCAGGCACCATCGTCTAACTTCAGTATCTTTCATAAAGAGGACACTTTATCGGCAAAATTTCTCTAAGCTGGCTAGGGAGCAGAAAGCTTCCCGAAATCCAACTTTGACGCTCCCAGTCAAGTTATTCAAGCCTAGCAGTTGACGTAACTCAGTAGCAACAGTAGTTCAAACAGCCCTTTTGAGGGTTAACTACCATAAACTATTATTGCAGTTTAAGCAGCCCTTTTCAGGGTGAACTATCACAAACTACCTGTATGCAAACTTCACTCTCTGCCTTCTGAGACTCTTCTATAACCAGCAAATTCTGGCTCAATCCTGCAGCTTCCAATCCCCTGCAGCTTCCAGCCTCCTTCTGCAATGCCCAACCTCCAGAGCCTGCTGACATCTAGCTACCTGTTCCAGAGCCCATTAATGTCTAGGTACCCATTTCAGCACTTACTGACGTCCAGCTACTTGTTTCCAGAACTCACTGATGTCCAGTTACTCGCTCCAGTGTCCACTGACGTCCAACTTGAAAAGTCATAAAACAAAAGATAAGCGTAAAACCAGTAGCCCCAACTCCTAATGTAGATTCCTATTACCAAGTTTCCTTTTCCAAGATTAGGTTTGCATTATAACCTTACAGAGATTGAAAACCTCTTACAGAAGATGAAACTAGTCTTGTTTCTGTATAGAATTGGCATTAGCACAACAAATTTCATCGAGAAATTGAACAAGATTCAATGTTATTCTAACATGACTGCAAAACCAGACCTTCAAAATTGCTATGAACATAAAATTGTGACTATATCTGGAACAGTTTTCCATGATGTAGAAACCTCTCCAATGAAAACCGAAGTTGTTCTATTTGTGTCTGCATTGCTCATATCTCCATCTTATCCATTACCATCTATACAATGATGGATTTACTGTCATTGAGCAAATCTCTGAAAAATTGATAAGATCCTGTTTGTTTACCATTCTGCAGTGACTAACGCTCACAATATAAAATAGCTAATTCATTCTAACAAAACGGATGAAGAAAAGTTTGTCATGATTTATCCCTTGTATATGAGCTGACACAATTGCAAGCACTCTTCATCTTTTTCTGACATTTTGTCATGAAAAGTGCACATCTGATTTTCTGTTCTATCTCCTGACTGAACAAAATCTAGCATAGATATGGAAGGACATTGAAACAGCATATTTATAAAATTTTAAAAAGGAAACATTTCGAACATTAAAATACGGAATCGATAAGTCACAAAAGAATAAAATCCAAACCAATTCCTTTAAAAATCTAATGCCAAGGTTAAACACTGACAAATGTCCAGTATTGTTTACTTGTCAGAAAACGCGCCCAGCATTGTTTACTCATAAAAAAAAAAAAAAAAAAAAAGTATCCAGCATTATTTTGTTTATTTGTTTTATTTTCACTATCAATAACCCCCCCCTCTTTATTGGTGCCTAAACCTAAACGTAGATTCCATGAAGAAAGCTTCTTTCTTAGAACTGCATGCCTGTGGAACTGTCATCCATTTTCCTGCTTTCCAACTGACTACAATATGGTTGTCTTCAAGTCCAATGTACCTATTTACTATGCCTCCCCACGGGACAGAGTTAGACACCAGGGTCGTTTTTTAACGTGGAGAAAAGGTACAAAAATAAAAATTGTCTCAGTCGTGAAGGATTTCTCCTCCACCGAAAGAGAACAAGAAAATGAAGTGCAGCATCTGAAGAACAGATACTACACTTTGATCTTGACCAAAAGGCTAAGCCGTTCCACTTAAGTTAACAAATTTACCGAATTCCCATTACTAACGATTACTATATTGTCCAACTGACTACTGTACACTCTTTAATCCTTATCCTCGAGTGGCCTCTGGGCCTTGACAAGTGGTGATGCTTATGTAAAAAACAAAACAAAAAAGAAACGGCATATCTACCACTTTTTGGGTCATTTAATGCTGAAATATTAATTTCAATGTGTTAGATGTTGGTTAGTTGTTTTTGATCTTTCTTGTGGAATCTTTTGTTATATATTTTAATCTCTTTCAGGAATTCAATAAATTTTTTTCTGAGTCGATTTTGTTAAATATCTTCCTTAGATCATTCTCCTGGTACTAGCATTATTTACTGATCAACATTGATCAAGGTTTTTACTGATCAACAATACAAGATTTCTTATTCATTATCATAAAAATATCAAATCAAATCAAATAGAAATGGCTTCATTTTTTTGAGAGTGGGGATGAGTGGGAGAAGGGCATAAATACAAAGTGCTTACATTTTATAGAGTTTCTGATCAGCAAATACAATGTATATACACAAGATGTTGAGGAAGAGAAATGCCATCAACCATAGTTTTGTCATCAGAGATTTCCGTTGAACACCACCTTGCTAGAAAAAAAAAAAAATAACAAAAATAAGAGTATTAATAATTTTACTCACTTGAAGTTCTTACAAGTCACCATTAGTGATTTCTCACTGATCATGACTTAACCTGTAATCTTGAGTGACAAATTGACTTCTCAACAGTCCAGTTTTGTTTGGAATGGTATTCTCCATTCTCAGCCATTACACCCGCTCATAGGGATGATATCATTATTAACTAACTTTTATCAAAAAAACAGCAAATATATGCTCCTTTCAATTGCATATTTTTATGGTATCATGATGAATCAACATAAAGTATACTGAACTCCAAAAGAGATAATGAGTTAGAGGATATCATCACAAACCAACCTTATACTTCTCCCTTCATCAAAAGAGTTAATGCCAGATGATATGAGAACAGAACAGATATAACATCACCCCTTCCAAAAAAGAAAATGGTAATCCTGGGAGAAATTAACATTCTGTCCCCCACAAAAAGAGGTAATGCCTGAGAGGGATGTACCATACCAAATAAAAATATACTGCAATCCAAATCCCAAGAGGATCACTACTTTCCTCCCAAAAAGTGGTATGCATGAAAGGATGTTATCTATATATATTAATAATGTGTTATTTATTTTGTGTCACACTTACACCCGAATGACTGCCGTTTGATTGTTATGGACTTCAATTTCTTGTAATAAGTAATTCTACCAAGAATTCTTCATAAGTTTTAGTTTCGGTTATAGCTGAAGGAACTCAGGTTATATATATATATATTTTATCTGATGCACCAAGTCATATGGATATACATTTTTTATTTTTGAAATCACAACTTTATAATATACTAGCGAGGGTACCCGGCATTGCCCGAGTGTTTGTTTCCGGGACGGGGGGGGGGGGGGGTTTAAAAAATGTTATGGTAGGTAAGTAGGAAGGATCAAACCCGGAGTCATGAGTAAAAGTAGGAAAATAAAGTGTGAAAAAAAAAAACAAAAAAACATCTGCAACGTTAACAGTTCGGCCACCAAGAAAAGTCCATTCCAGTTGTTTAGAAAAAAAAAAAAAAAAAAAAAAAAAAAAAAAACGACTACGGTAGGTCGGCGCGAACGTGAAAATATAATGTGAATTGTCAAGCACGCTAACCACTACGCCACAGAGCACTGCAGCTTAGTTTAGTGATTTTAAATAACTTCACATGAAAGAACTACAAAGCCAAACCGGTGTTCTCTTCTCAACTGTTCCTTGTGAACGATCCCCAAACGGTGTTAAGTGGTGGCAGGGGGAGGAGGAATTTATTAGAGAGAAAATATTTTACCACTTCCATTGATCTTAACCGATTTTGGCCGTGACTTCTCAGCAGAAAAAGTATAGAAATCTAAGATTATCGAGGAATTTGAGAAATAATAAGCCTATAACACACCTCATATTGTTCTGCCGTTTGTGCATATTATATTTGCATGAAATATCTAGATTTTTAATCCTATTAATGTCAAAATCAGACGGGAAAAATGAGTTCATTTTATTTATATAGAGATAAGAATTGATAGAAAATTGATTCTATAATATATACGAAATCTGCATGAATTAAAATACCATTTTAAGCATACTTTATGACCGGGCTATGCTGGGCGTCCCTGCTTGCTTAGATAAATACTTTTGCAGTTTTAACCTAAGAGCTACAATAATATCAGGGCATGTCTATTTACACTGAAAACCCATGTATTACATGTGGAATTTCCACAGGTTCCGCTAGTTATAATGAATGAACATACCTTCATCATCAATGGAGGAGATAATGTTTGGGAAGATGGGATAATGGCAACAGAACAGATATTAAACTAACCCATCTAAAATAGCTGAATTAATACCTGGGAGGGTCCTCCTATAAAAGAAATGGTAATGCCTGCGAGTACAGTATCATTATAACAGAAAAAATAGTAAACTACTCCCTCTCCCTCAAAAAGAGGGTTACCTGACAATAAAAGAGATACATTACCCCCTTTCACAAAGGAGGATGTAATACTTGGGAGGATTACCTTCAATTCCTTAAAAATAAATAAAGGAGGAAGTGATTACTGGGAAGAGTGCTTTATGACAACAGAACCAATACCATACTACCATGAAAAGATAATACAATAATAGATTAAGCAACATTTTCTTTTTCATCCATTTAAAAATGCCTAGTCATTTTATGGTTCCTTCACTTTCCCAGTGGTATAAAACATTTTACTATTGATGACACTCTTGTGAAAATATAAGAAAATATGACATTGCAAATTACAAATATATATATATATATTATGAAATATTAATTTATTAGAAACCGTTTTCAAATATGCAAATTAGGAGTACCTACACTTGCTTGTGGGGGTTTGCAGATTAATAAATATGCATTATTTCAAAATCTTATATTGTATTAAATAATTAAATTAAAAACTGATGTTAATATAGGTAGGATGGCGCAATGGACAGAGATGTGGATTCTCTACAGTTCCAGGTGAGAGATGTCTGAAGATAGCAGTTTTAATCCTACTCAACTAGACCAGAGGATTAGTTGCCCAAACCGTGGTAAGACAGCAACTATGGAAGGCAGTAATTACTGGGTATAGAGTTACAGGACTCAGCATTCCTACCCAGGATTAATCACTTGAAGGCCAGAGGAAGAGTAGACCAAAACGTGGCCTTAATCTTACTTTCATTTTTGTTTTACTGTTTTTTATTTATTTATTTATTTTTTTTTTCAAATTATTTTGCTTTAAAATAGGATTTTATAAAAGTGAAATTTAATTTTGATATTGTTTGGTCATTAAATGATTATATATGAACATTAGTCGAGACATAAAATTTTACACACAAAGATTTGCAAGAATTCCAAAGTCAAATTTAACAGTTTCCGAAATTTCTTTCAAATTTCAAAGGATTATAAACTCATTTCTTTTTCAACCATTAACTAAAGATTAAATGGCTAACTGGTTTACAAAGAAACCAAAATACATTATGGTGCATTTAATTTCATAATTTATTTTACTAAATAGGATTTGAAAACATTTAAATGTATCGCATTTTATACAAAACACACAAGAAATGCTCTTATTTTATTAAGAATATTAAAAAAAATACATATAAACATTTTATTTTAAAATCACCCATGTAGAAAATTTTGAAAAATATATATTTTTACAAATTCTATTATTTCTTTTATCTGAAAAGCAAATTTATAAAATTTACATAGTTACAAATAGTTTGAACAGAACTTTCACTGATTACAAGCCCCTGGCTGCTACTGTTTTCAATAGCAGCCGTAAAAAGTCAGCTCTTTCCCTCTTTCCAAGTAGGTATTTTTTTAGACTATTTTAGCCAATGGGGGACTAAGATCTAAAGCCTGGTTTGCATAACAGAATGTCCCCTCCCTAAAAAAAAAAAAAAAAAAAAAAAAAAATTTACAAATATAGGGTTTAATATTTAACATCTGATTTTTCTTTTAAGGCTTTTAATAAATGTTACTAATAATTTAGCCAATATCAATGCTTGAAATCATTTAATTATAACATTCCTCCTCTTTATGCTATGAACTCCAAGCTAAGTCGAACTCTACGGTCCCAAAAGATAAGAAACTTTTCTGTCCGTAACTTTTGCAGTATACTAATCTAAAAACACTAACATGTTTACATGTTTACTTTTTTATTTTTTCTCTTTTTCCTTATCACAGGTTTGACTTTAATCCTGAATATTTGTCTTGTTTTCTTATCTTTCTCCTAAATCTTTTTTTGTCAAAAATACTATTATTAACCAATACTTTTTCTTATATCTAAAACGAGAAAAGTCTCCCATGAAATTGAACATTTCCCAAATTATATTTGCATATTATCTGAACTCAAAAACAGGTGGCTTCCCCCCCCCCTAAAGTATGCATTACTTCTAACTAGTCTAAAGTTAATACATAACCCTAAAGGTATTACTTCTTAACCAGATTTTTAAACAAGTTAAAAATAACCAGACGTTTTCAATTTGATAAAAGTTCCATTAAAGCATATTTATTATGGGGTGGAGCTGAAACGGTTGAACATCCCAGCTCGACCTAGATAAAGGCAAAAAGTATCCATGCATTAACATGGGGGGGGGGGAGACTATCTTTAAGTACTATCCTAAGCCGAAAATGGGGCAACGGACTTATACTAAGGAGATATTAATATCTCCTTCTCACCTTTTTTTATTTATTTATTTATTTATTTTTTTTTTTTTCTCAATCGAGAGTCGATAATGCACGTGGATGTGTTATCCGCAGCTCCAGTAACTCTCACTTCTCCTTTTTTTTCCTTCAGTCCTCATTTCCAATGAATGATTTTTCTGACAAAGAGTGAAGAAAAAGCTGCTTTCCAGGTCGGTAGTACTTTGTAAAGAGTAGCCTGAGATGTCGGAAAATTTCTGTTTCTATGTCTATCCTTGTGGTCATGTCACTAGTAAGGGTGCTGGAGGTAAATGTTTCATCTGGGCTGACGTTACCCGAACATTGGATAACCACTAAGGAGGCTGTCCTATCAGCAGGTGCAAAGTACCGGGGCTGCTGTATTGCCATTTGGTGAATGGATTCTGGACCATACAGTAATTTCTGGTAGGGCCTCTCGATGCCATACTAGTGGGTAATTGTTACGGCTTTACCTTATCATGTGCTACAAAAAAAAAAAAATTTCTTGTCTTCTTCTCTCTTATTTTCCCTCTCTGTCCTGCTCCAACCAAGTCTACCGATCTGCTCCACAAACCCCAACAATCATGACAAATCTCCAAAAAAGAAACACAAATAAACCAAGAACCCCATCCTCCAACGTAGACCCCTACTACCAGGTCTCCTACTCCAACATCAGGGGTCTACGTTCCAACCTTCCAGAGGTTGAAACACAATTACAGGAGACGAAACCGGACATATTCTTTCTAAGTGAAACTGGCATAGGGCCGACCACTTCTCTAGACGAATTCATAATTAAAGGATACTCTAACTTAACATCTAAATCAGACTCCCAAGATCGCCATGGGCATGGAATATGTGCCTACATCAAAGATGGCTTTCCATGTGGTAGGGATATTTCCAGAGAAGACCCTAATTTACCTTATATGTGCTTCCGGGTTGCACTAGCTTATACCACTGCATTTATATTTGCCCTCTATCGCCCTCACAACAGTGGGGTTACTATCTTTAAGAGCTAATCTGAGAAAATTGACCACATCCTGTTTGCTCATCCTTCGGCTAACATTCACATTTGCAGTGACTTCAATGTCCATAATGTGGAATGGCTGACCCACTCAAATAAAACCGATGATGAGGGGAGGTTTTGTCATGATTTTGCCATTGCCTATGATCTCACTCAGATTGTTCACGAACCCACCCGTGTGCCCGATACTACCGGTCAATATTCAAGCCTTCTAGACCTTTTCCTCACAACTTCCCCTGAGCTGTGTTCATGCTCCGTTCTATCTCCTCTGGGATCCTCCGACCACTCCGTTGTAGCAGTTAAGATAAAAATGAAACGTAATAAGTCTTCAGATGTACCTCTCCACCGTACTGTATATCGATACTCTATGGCTGACTGGAATAGCTTCTGTACATTCATATCTGACCTACCTCTGCATTCCATGTTTAAAAAGGATGTGTCCTCTATAGTATTAGACCTGACCGAATGGTTAATTGTAGGCATAGACCGATTCATACCATCCAAAAAATTCCAACAAAAACCTAACAGCCAGCCATGGTTCTCCCCTGAATGTGCTGCTGCCATCACGCACAGAAATCACTTTTTCCATAGCTACCACCATAATAGATGTACTGAGACTAAAGCTGCTTTCAGGACTGCCAGCAACCACTGTAAAAGAGTAATAAAAAATGCAAGAGAGCTATATGCTCAGTCTGCTAAATCCAACGTAGCTGAGCAGCGGCTTGGTTCCCACCAGTTCTGGCAAATAGCAAACAGGATCTTGAACAGAAGCGTGTGGTCATCTCGTCAGCATCAGACAAGGCCAGACTATTTGCCAAGAACTTTGCAGCTAATTCTACCCTATGCGACAATGGCCATCAACTCCCTGTATTTCCTCCTATAACAGACAACATGCTATGCAACATACAAATATCTGTGCACGAGGTCGCCAAGCTAATCAAGAACCTTGATTCCAGTAAAGCAACTGGCCCTGATGGCATTCCAGTTATAGTGCTGAAAAAGCTCCAACTAGAACTTGCCACCATACTTACAAAACTGTTTAAGCATTGCCTTAAGGAGAAGTGCTTTCCAACACCCTGGAAAACCTCATCAGTATGCCCTGTATTTAAGAATTCAGGTGAAAAGTCATCTCCCTCTCAGTACAGACCAATAAGTCTCCTGTATGTCATGAGCAAGTTGTTGGAATCCATATTAAATAAAGGAGTAGTCAACCACCTCAACAGAAACAACCTTCTTAGTGACATGCAATATGGTTTCCGCTCTGTAAGATCTACAGCAGATGTACTAACGGTTATATCACACAGGATTAGTGAATCTCTTGACAAAGGTTTCCTTTCCAGGGCAATTGCTCTTGACATATCGAAGGCCTTCGATAAGGTATGGCATAAGGGCCTACTTCACAAGTTTTGCAGCTACGGTATTATTGGAAATGTTTTCTCAATCATTAAATCATTTCTCTCTGATAGGTTCATAAGAGTAGTGGTTGATGGGCAGAAATCAGAGGCCCACAGTATTAATGCTGGAATCCCCCAGGGGTTCATCCTGGGCCCAACTCTCTTCCTGATCTACATTAATGATCTCCCAAAACACATACTTAAATCATTCGTTGACATCTATGCTGATGACATGACCATCTATGGCAACACATCAAAGGCCATAAATGACAAAGTTCTCTCTAATTCTCTTTCCTCTGATCTTGAGTGCGTGGTACAATGGGGGAAGAGGTGGCTGGTCACTTTTAATGCATCCAAAACAAAGCTTCTATCTTTACATCATCAACGCTCTGATCCTCATCTAGCATCAATTGAAATGGATGGCTCTCGTCTTGTGGAGGCTCCATGTTTTGACAAGGTTCTGGGTTTGACCTTTACTCATGATCTGAAATGGAACACGTACATCAAATCTGTTGCAGGGACGCTGGGAAAATGGTGGGATCCTTCTACTGCTCCAGAAGATATCTCACTACTGATGAAATTCTCTATCTGTATAAAAGCCAAGTATGTCCAAGGATGGAGTACTGCTGCCACATCTGGGCAGGAGCTGCTAAAAACAGCCTATCCTGCCTTGACAGAGTACAAAATAGACTTTGTAGTTTGTTGGGGGATGCCCTTTTCTCTTCCCTGCAGCCTCTCTCCCACAGAAGAGATGTTGCGAGCCTGTCTTTGTTTTATCGTTATTTCCATAGCAAGTGCTCATCTGAGCTCTAATCTCTCGTCCCCCCCTCGCCAATCTTTCACGAGAAACACCCGTCTGGCTGAAACTACTGTCAATAATTTTCCCCACTCTTTATCTGTGCCTAAATCCAAACGTAGATTCCATGAGCAGAGCTTCTTTCTCAGAAGTGCACGACTGTGGAACTTTCTTCCGTTCGCCCATTTCCCAACTGACTACAACTTGGATGTCTTCAAATCCAACATAAACAAATTTCTGACAAACCGCCCCCTTAAGTAAGACACTATCAAAACCCCCAATACTAATGATTACTACAATCCTATCTCATTGATTACTGTACACGCAATAACCCTTATCCCTGAGTGGCCTCCGGGCCTTGATAAGTGGTGACCCCCATGTAAAAAAAAAAAAAAAAAAAAAAAAGCCAATAGGAGGTGGTGTCGGTGGTCAAGCAGACTGATGACTTGAGTGCGTCAAGTTTGAATACAATTGGTTCCATTACACCTCTCCTACAAACATCTAATTCTAGAAAGAATTATTAGAAATAATGCCAACAATAGAATCAAGCTGATTAAAAAAGTTGTACTAAGCCAATTCATACAAATTTACTTTTGACACAGTTCTTGATAGAAAAAAGCTTATTCTTCATTGCAAACTTATTAAATTCAATCACTGGCTATTTATCTATTTTTCTATTTATCTATAATAAAGACCTTTACCTTTATATGCAACAAGTCTGATTTGGAAGAAAATCAGACTTGTTTTGAAGACATGGTGTACTATTTGTTTTCTTTATTTTGATATTGGAAAACTTTTCGTTTTTTATTGTTCCTTAGCCTTTAGGCCAAGATCAGTCTAGTATCTGTAAAAAAACAAAAAAAGAACGTGTTGATTCAGAAACTTTAAGTAGGATGACCCCCAGTGTGTTTGTGGTGTTATGGGGATTGTGAAATCTAGCTAGGATTAACATAGACTACCCAAGGTACAGTGACGAGGATGACCAATGACACCCCTTCTTCAATTTTTGAATGGCCTTGTGCCTAATTTTTTGTTTATGTGGGGTTTTTTTTTGTAACACTTCATGAAAATGAAAAATAAATCACAGTGTAGTATCTGTTCTGATACTGCACTTTGCCTTTTCTATCCTCGGTCAGTGGAAGAGAAATCCTTCATGACAGAGACAATTTTTATTTTTATTCCTATCCAGAGTGACCCTTTTTGGGGAGCTGGATTTTCTCCATATTAAAAACCGAGCTCGTGTCTAAATCTGCTCCCGTGGGGAGGCAAGTAAATAGAACACCACTTTGTTTTTAAATGAGATCCATAGGTCTATTTTTTTTTTTTTATTATTATTTCTTTTATTTCACCACTGAACAAGGCATATTGCCACGCAACCATAAGGGGCTACAATGATTGGGGCCAAATTTATGCAGAAAAGAAGGGGGCAACCTGGGTGGAGAGTTTAAAAAAAAAAAAAAAAAGGGTAAAAGCTATCTAAACTCATTAAACATATTATATAATCACACAACCTGAAAAGTAGAATCTTGCAAGTAAATTTTAGCTGATATGAATTTGCTTTGAGATGCCCAGAAATGTTCAAATTTTAAGTTGTAATTTAGAAACCTTAGAGTTTCTCTTTTCTCAGGACACATCAGTTCCACATCAGTTCATATACAGTACCACCTGTACTAAAGAGCCTCTTTCTCTCCACAGATGAAGGTGATACGCTTAAATATTTTGAAGCCAGTTTACTCAGCAGTGGTAAGGTCTCCTTTTTCCACCACTGAAATAGATCATCACCTCTTGCAATCTACGCAATGAAATCACATCTTGTAAAGCTACGTAATGGTCAAGTTCTTTTGCGCACTTAATCATAAGGGATTTACTCCTTTTGAGTTTAGATTGTGATTCTTGTATTTCTGTTGTAGTTGCAGTCCCAGTTCTAACAACTTCTACTTGTTCGAAGTTTTGATTTGTTACTGAAGGCTTATTCGAAGCTAATTCATCAAACAGATTTGAAAAAGATACAGTTTTACTTTGGTCTTCTTGACCCTCGACAAAGCTCGAAGAAATGGATCCTACTGATTCTGCTTCATTATCATTAATAGAAAGTAGATGTAGAATCCAATTCTTAGTGTTTTCCACGTCATTCTTTTAAAATTGAAATTTGTATCTAGGAAAGTAAACACAAGTTTTTATCATTTAGATTCAATGAAAATCTTGTTTCAATTGATTCATTGAATTGTTCAACAGTAAAAATTTCACTAAAGTCAGAAATACTAGAATTAGATTAGATAGCTTTATAACCTCGAAGCTAAAATTGTAGATATTATCAATAAGGTTGAAGTTTTGTGACTTGCTTCTTTAGTGATTTCTTTAACTGGACAATTTTTTTTAACAAGCCCCATTGGTAAATTATTAAGGTAGGAATCTTAGTGTCCCAATTTATCGTATGAAAAAAATGAACGAATCTCTTCTTAAAAAATTCCAGTTTGTGTGAATCATTCTGTTTCACATACATGCCACGACAATCATTCTGTTTCACATACATGCCACGACAATCATTCTGTTTCACATACATGCCACGACAATCATTCTGTTTCACATACATGCCACGACAATCATTCTGTTTCACATACATGCCACGACAATCATTCTGTTTCACATACATGCCACGACAATCATTCTGTTTCACATACATGCCACGACAATCATTCTGTTTCACATACATGCCATGAAAAAGTCCTTTCTGAATCATGTTTACCATATCAAAAAGTATTCTGTTATTCTAAACAACAGCCAAGTTCGTTTGCTTATTTTAAAACTGGTAAACATTAAGCAGAAGGAACTTTTTCTGGGCATTCAACGTAAAGCAGAACATTCAACATCAACCAAAAATAAATCATTTTAAACAATCACAACGTTAACTTGAACACAGACACTACAAAAATAAAAGATGTTAAAACAATAAAAAAACAATAATATTCATGCAGAGAACCTTTTAGAAACCTATTTCTTAACATGTGGAGGAGAGGATATTTTTCTAACTAGTCTATACTTTTACCTAACAATTTAATAAACAATACAAAAGTGATTTGTGCTACAAACATTGAAGATGGACAACTGAAGTTTTTTTTTCTGTATATGTTTAACTGTAGGAGGAGTTGACATTCATCCATTTGAGGTGATTCCCTCATCAGTGCCAAACAAAGAATTCAACAGAACTGCAAAGAAATGCCAATTATATAAATAACCCTATGTTTGATACACACCGCTCTCTTATTAAAATTAAATTGATATTGAACATGTATGTTTACTTAATTAAATCACCATGATAAACAAAGTGAAAAACACTACATAAAATTACATTTTCTTGAGGATACTATTTAAGAAGTACATGGTGTAAAGAGCTGACATTTGGATATAGCATTCTACAATGTGTATTGTTTAGGCATGCAATATTCCAAATCTGTATCTTTTAATAGTTTTGTGATATATGATTTTGAAATATGTTTATAACATTTGGTATTTTATTTTCACTACCAAAATTGAACATGTCAGCATTTTTAACTTATAAGTTGCAGCTAGGATTGTTTAAAAAATAAATAAATAAATAAATAAGCATAATAATCATTATGTATAGAATTGTATTGAATGTTCATATTTACTGTCATTTAATTCAGTTTTATTTAATGATACTTTAAAAATTGTCCATCATTGCAATTTTGCTATTATAAAATGATGCAATGTTTACTTTTCACACCTCAAAAATTAAGGCTGAAATTAAATTAGAAAGAATTGTACTTTTACTTCCTACTTTCTTATACAAAAAGTGATGAAAGCAGTTTTTGTGATATTTTTACTGGTTATTTTTTTTGTCGGTTGGTTTCAAGGTTGCCATGTTGTAATTTACACATGTTTGTGTTTCTTCACCCTCAGCAGGGTACTATTGAGTCGGATTCATTATTAGTGAAAAGTAGATGTAGAATTAAATTCTAAATATGTTTTCTATGCCAATCTTTTAAAATTAATATTTGCATTGCGAGTCTAGGAAAGTCGACATACACAAGTTTTTATCATTTAGATAGGACTAGCCTGGGTGCCCTGTGTTGCTCGGGTGCTTGGAGGTAAAAAACAAAAGTGGTAGTAGGCAGGCAGGCTCAAACCTGCACCACAAAGGAAAAGAATGTGGTGGGGAAAAAAAGTGACGTCTTTGCTGTTGCGTCTATCACCAAACCAGAAGTGGCGAAGGTTTAAATTAAGGCTAGCTAATCGAAAAGGGAAGATTTTCGAAAATAATGGTGAAAAAAGCGACCCCCTCCTTGTAGAAAAGTGCCTAGTTGAGGGCGAAGGAATTAATGTTTTTAGCCAATTTTTTGATATTTGTCATCCGAAGGGCCACGCTTCAAAACAATACCGATCTCGTGAAAATCCGTCACTTCTGTCAAAAGTTTTTCCACTGATAACCTGAATTGTTCATCAATGGTAAGAAGGATTCCACTAAAGTCAGAAATACTAGAATCAGATTGGACAGCACTTGACAGAAATAACCTCAAAGCTAAATTTGTAGGTATCATTGATATGGTTGAAGTTCTGTGACTTGCTTCTTTGGTGATTTCTTCAAATTGGACTCAGGAACTGAATATTGTTTTCAAACAAGTCCCCATTGGTAAGTTCTTAAGATAGGAATCTTATTAACACCTCACATTACAAGAGTTTTTAATTTATTTTCAGCATATGTTAAATTCCACCATGTGGTCACATCTTAAATGAGTTTTTCTAAATTAAGCTGATCCTGTATTTCAGTTAATTTGCTAATAGAAAGCGATTAAAGTGAGAAACTGTATTTCTATTAGATGTAATGGTTGTCTTCACAGCCTGAGTTACAGTTTATGATAGTTATTGTAAATCACATTCCTTGACACCAGCAACCATATTTGCTCCTGAATCTGTGAGACTAACCGTAGCCCTCGGCGCAAGAGGGTCCGTGTGTGCCTGGCGTGTGGGGTGGTGGCTGATCCTGTGGTCGGGGCAGCGGACGAAAGAGTTTCAAGATGGCGCCTGCCTGCTTTTATTAGAGACGGAATCTCGCGAGATCTCGCGGGGATGCAAATTAGCTAGGCCATCTTGAGGAATAAAAATCGGTCCATTGGAGGTGCGAGGCAGTCGGGTTCTGACGTTGGTGGCGATCAGTACAGTGACCGTTGGGTTCCGTTTCTATTCGTGCAGTCAGCTGAGCTTTGTTAGTTACCTTTGCGCCGTGGCTGTCATTGTTTGTTGGTTTGCTGTGTGTTGCCGTGGTTCTTCAGTGAAACGCTTCGTCGCCCACGACGAGACTCCCCGTCTCCTACACAAGATACTCATACAGAATCATACAAGACAAAGAAAACTTTATTGAAGATTTTATACTCATTCAGAACATTGTGCAATTCTTCACTTATTTTTGCAACAGGGAATGGAACAACTCTAAGCACAGCTATGCACTGTTCAAAGTCATTTGAAAGCCAAACTCAGAATGGGAGCATTATCTGTTGTAGCTGTCCAAATATCTGTAGTTCATGAAATGTTAATTTCAGCAAGAGGCAGTTGAATTTTTGTGGTGCTAGTGCAGAGAGTGATCCGCGCTATTTTTTAAATCGTATTTCCAAGTTTAGTTAAAGTTTTATATGTTTTTTAATTCAATTGTAAGGGTGAAGTATAGAATGGGTACAAAACGCCCTCCCCTCCCCATGTTAAGAATGGCTTTTTAAATAATAAGACTAGTACGATTTTTGTTTTACTTTTATAAATATATCAAAAATTATTTTACAGTGAAGTACTGTTTTTGATGGAATACTGTAATTTGAACAAAGTTTTGCAATAAGCCTATTAAATCCAATGTCGGATGTTACAGAATATGGTTGAATATCAACAGCAATCATTTCTCTTGTGAACAGTGATCATTAGTATTCCAAACTTTCTTTTTGGCCAATATTGATTCTATAGTAGTTTGGTGTTTTGATGGAGGCTCGTAGTTGCTGCCATTTGTTCCTGAAATGTCTTTCCTGAATATTCATTGCGCTTCTACTTCTTATCTGCAACTTTTGCTTCTTTTGAATGGACATTTCCAAGATGGTTTTACATATTAGTTGTCATAAAAGTTTTTTTTTACCGATTTGCCATTATTTGACGTAATAGATTGACATAACTTGCAAGCAGTTTTATTCTTATTCTTCGGATTGACATTAAAAAAAAAATCCAACAAAAACTGGTTACCATAATGGTTGAAGGTTGTTGTCCATATTTAGTTCATTTTTTACATATTGAAATTACATATATCTGATATCTAATCAGTAATTTATCTCAATAAAATATACATAATCTAAACCAGAAAAATAAAAATATATAATGTAACGGTCGCAAGAGTCTGAAAATGAGGAACAAGAGTATAACAGATAAAGAATGCTTTATTTTCGGTTCGCAGTTGTCTCAATTCACTGTACAATTCCTCAACATGAAAACTGAAAAATGAAGTAATAATTTTTTTGACAGTGATTTAAAGTAAAAAAATGTTAATTTGATAGGAAGAGAAAGGACTGAAATTTTTGATATCCTTACATCTATCATCAAATTCAATGCAGTTGGAAAAGTCTACATGTTATGCCTGTTATTTGATAATATGGTGTATGTATCTCCGATAAATTTTCACTGGCAAGCAAAACTGGTCTTCGTTTACAATATAATTGATATTAGTATCATTTATGACAGCAAAATTTGCTGATAAATTGGCATTAGCAAACCTATTAATTGACAATCGGCCGATTATCAAATACCGATTAATCGGCCAATTTGATAATCGGTACATCCCTAGCTATAATGCAATTAAAATACTTACTCGGGTGACAAGTTGGTGCGTTTGTCGATCTAAAGCTCGGTTAGCATAACAGAATGTACCAAAAAGATTGAGAAATACCAGCAAACCTGAAAAACAGGGAAAATTATGAATATAATGTTGAATAATGAATGTCTGGTATTTCAGCTAATTTAAGATAATTGTGATTTTTTTCATTTGAATATCTTTTGAAGCATTCAAGGACAATTGGGACAAAGAGTTGTCTAGTGAGGTCAAAAGGGACTAGACATATGAAAAAAAAAAAAAACAAAAAAAAAAAACAAAGTGAGAAAATTGTGTTAATCACTTGAAGAGTAATGTTATCAAAAAAAATGTTGGAAAAGATTTGATGAGAAAGTAATTGGAAAGCAAGTGAAAATGACATAATAAAATGCTTAGTCAAAACAAACTGAGGTTGTCTCGCCTCCACACACATTATGCCAACTTATGATAAAGAAACACAAATTAAAGAACAAACTGTCAATTTGAACGTCATCTCTAGAGTTTATTCAATTAATTTGATATTTGTTTCATTTAACCTTCATTTCTTTATTTTTTTCAGCATTAATAAATTTCAGGTGAAATAGCCTTCATTTCTTTATTTTTTTCAGCATTAATAAATTCCAGGTGAAATAGCCTTCATTTCTTTATTTTTTTCAGCATTAATAAATTTCAGGTGAAATAGCCTTCATTTCTTTATTTTTTTCAGCATTAATAAATTCCAGGTGAAATAGCCTTCATTTCTTCAACTTTTGATCACATTGGTTGCTTAGAGTAAGGAAAAGTAAAACAAGCAGCACATACAAGCCCCCCCCCCTCCCCCCGAGTGAAAAAAATTACTTTCACCATGACTAATGTTTATGTAAAATTTTTTAAAAATCCAAGGCATGGTTATTGAGAAAAGTGCGGACAAATAAACAAATGAACGATTTGGAGGCAGTTTCATCCCTATGATGGCCGCTATGGGGACAACCAGAGTTATCCCAGAAAATCTATCCTGGCAAAAATTTACTTTCACCATGACTAATGTTTGTGCAAAATTTCAAAAAGAAATTCAAAACATAGTTATTGAGAAAAGTGCAGAAAAATGAACAGATGAACGGGAGTGAATTACTAGGTCCAATCCCTTCTTTGTTGTGGGACCAATAAAAATAAAACAGGACATCACCACTGGATGCAGTTTTGCATCATACGCATGAAAGAACGTCTGGGATAGTATATTGAAAATATACATATATGCTATTATCACTGCTGGTCTTTTTTTATACAATAGAGCCACTCAACAATAAGGGGTAATGAGTGTCGGGTGAGACAACACAGTGGCAGCTGGTAAATGTAGAAATTGGGTAGAAAGCATTTAAAGGCGACGGCTCAGCAAGAACTTGTTTACATTGGACTTGAAAACAATCAAGTCAGCTGGGAAGCAGCTTTGGATTATTGTGTTCCATAAATGAGCAGATGATATTGTGTTTGGGTTATTGCGTTCCATAGACTGGAAAAAAAAAAAATTGCTCATGGAATTTTCATTTAATTTTAGGCACAGATAGAGATCAAGGGAAATTGCTGATTATGGTTGTAGCTAGGCGAGTGTTTGCCATGAATTTTTTTTCAGGGAGGTACCATAGAGTAAAGCTCTGTCAATCACCTGCCATGAAAAAAAAATGATATAGCAGAGATAGACTCACAACGTCTCTTCTGTGAGAAAGTAGCAGCAGGGAGGAGAAAAGGGCATGGCCCGCTAGATTTCAAAGTTGGTTTTGTATCTGGTCAAGGTAGGAAATGGTGATGTGGCAAAAGTATGCCAACTTAGGATACATTTGGTTCTTAGACGATTGCATTAGGATGATATACCTTCTGAAGTCGTAGAATAATTCAACCATTTTACTGACAAACTTGGCTATGGATTTGATGTGTCCCATTCCAGATCAGGAGTGTGCTTCCGCAAGAAAAAAAAATCATCTTTTAGTTGAGGTCAGATAAAGATCAGAGCAATGGTGATGAAAAGATAGAAGCTTGGTTTTGGATTCAAATTAAACAGTCACCTTTTCTCCATTGCACCACGAAAAAAAAAAAAAAAAAAATCAAAGAGATCTTCGTCATTGCCAGCCTTTGAAAATATTGCTATTGATGATAGTGTCATCTGCATAAATGTGGACGAATGATCTAAGAATGTGATTTGAGAGATCATTGATGAAGATCAGGAAGGAAGAGAGTTAGGTTCACGATAGAACCCTGAGGAACATCAGCATTGATACTATGAGCTTTGGACTTCTCATTGGTAACTACTTTTATAAACCTATTAAAGAGAATCTTGTGAAGTAGACCTTTATGCCAAACCCTATCAAAGCCTTTGATATGTCAAGAGTAATTGCTCTAGAAACAAAGCCTCCGTTAATAGATTCACTGATCTTGTGTGATATTACATAATAGAAATAATGAACAATTAAGATGATGGTTCATAAGATTATCTTAAATGCTTAAAAATCTTGTTAATAACTAAATGTGTTATAAAAGATTGAATTATTAAAAAAATAAATAAAAATAAGATAAAAATTTTGTCAATAACCATGTTATAAAAGATGATTCGGATTCGTGTCACAGGTCAAATGGCTGCATATTAACTGAAAAACAATCTTTTTAAAATCAAATAGAATTTTTTTGCTATTTTAAATTTAAATAAATTTTTAAAGTTTTTATTAAACAAAAAAAATGATGCTTACCAAGTCTGTGATCATACATAACTTTGATAAAAAGAATAACAGCAAAAATTCCCGATTTCTGTAACCACTGGAATATTATACGCCAATCTGAATGACCACTACGATTGTGTTCATGGTGGGTGTGTGTATGTTGCCCTTGCATGAGAGTCCTTCGTGTGATTAAATCCTGGGCTTGTGAGTGAGAATGTTGATTTGTCTGTTGTGCTTGCTGTGATGGGGTCTGTTGCTGTTGTTGAGTTTGGTGTAAGCCAGGGTCAATCTCAAGCAGATTCGTGCCACTGAACAAGCTACCACTACTCGGGGTGGGCAGTTGTGGCTCTGGGGTATTTATCGACTCCATGTTAATCACCATTGACTGATGATGTGGGTTAAACTGGCTGACAGGATGACCATTACTGCTAGATAACGAAGCAGCACGGTGGATGTTTGCTAATAGGTCATTAGTGGAGAGCTCTCCATTGGAGAGGCCTGTACCAGTCAATGGTCTCAGATGTGGTGGCAACAAGGGAAGCAAGTTCTGTACTTGGGAACCCAAGTTAGAACTCAAGTTGGCTGTCAAATTTGCTGGATGTGGCAGCCCTCGGAAATAATAGACATATTGGGAGTTATCCGATGAGGATGATGACCGGCTTGCCATTTCCAAAAGTTAAAAAGGAATTATAAAACCTGAAAAATATATAAAATAAAAATTAAATAGCAAAAGTTTATGACATTTCTGAATTTTTGAGATGAGGATTGGTTATTCGTATTCATCGGACTACTGTTCTCATCTTGAGTGTAACTTTCACATTTCGGTCGATATAACCTCCAACCTTCTTCAGGTGTATCTTGTCAAACTCGGGAAGTTGGAGTTCGACAAGATACACCTGAAGAAGTTTAGAGGTTATATCAACTGAAACGTTGTAGAAATCACACTCAAGATGAGAACAGTAGCCCGATGAATCCAAATAATACAAAAATTTTATATTATGAAAACAAAAATTAAATGGAAAAATTTTCTAACAAATCAACAATAAAATTCATTATTGAATTAAGTAATCCTTTAGGTTATGAATGAACATATAAAAAAGAACAATGTCAGACTAATTCTCTGCATGAATCCAAATTAATAAATTGATTCAAATTACTCTGATGAAAGCTAACACAACTGTGTTCAATCTAACAATGAAAGAGCTAGTAAAAAAATAATTGACACTCTAATGAACATACTAAGTGACAGAGTTTCATGCTAACGCATTTATCAGATTGATAAAAATGGGTATAAGTATATCTTTATATATTATAAAAGTGAATTTGTCTGTGCATGAGTATATTTGTGCAGAATGGTCTATCAAACTACTGTCAATTTGTGGTCTACAAACTTGAAACAAATTCAATTTGGTTTTAGCCGGTAAAAATAGCTGCTAAGGCATCAAAATTGAAAAAAATTGCAACGTGGCAGGCATAAGAGGACTTCAAGTGCTCCTTTATGCATGCACACATATGTTAAACTGCATTTATTTTTTTAAGTTTTAATATCTATGTCTTTAGGTTGGTTGGTTGGTTTATTTTATTGCATACCAACCCATTTTGGTTCATTTAAGGCCTACTAATTTTGTAAAAGTTTATCAAAAGTAAACCGTTTTAACAAGTTAATATATTTAAAACCCTTTAGATGACAAATACCGAAAAATTGGCTAAAAAAAAAAAATTTAAAAAATAATTTCTTCACCCTCAACTGGGCACTTTTCTACAGGGAGGGGTCGCTTTTTTCACCGATATTTTTGAAAGTCGTCCCCTCGTTATGATTGCCTAGCCTTAATTTAAACCTACGTTATTTCCGGTTTGGCAGTGGTCATAACAGCAAAGACCTCACATTTTTTGTCCCCCATTCTTTTCCTCCTTTGCGGTACGGGTTCGAGCCTGCCTTCCTACTAACACTTTTTTTCTTTTTTTTTTTTGCTCAACACACCTCCAAACACCCGGGTAATGCCAGACACCCATGCTAGTATATCTATATATATTATATATTGCACATACCTGACATTGAACTAAGTTTTGGAATGTAGGAAACGTGTGAAATAGCGTTCAAACCAGTCATATTTTTTAAATTTTCTTTTGAGTTTTGCTTATTTGTGTGGCTTTTATCTTCAATCTCCATTTCTTTGCAAAAAAAAAAAAAAAAAAAAAAAAAAGGGGGGCGGATTGTTGGTTTTGGAGAAAATAATTAAGTTTTGTAAAAGGAAGTAGAAAAACAAAAAAAGCATCAATGTTAGATGCATTTCGTCTCAGGAAGCCAAGATCTACAGACAGCCTGATCTGGTAGCACCAGGTTCAACAAAGAAGAAGGTCGGGGGTTATATTGACGGAAATGTGAAAATAGCACTCAAGATGAGAACAGTAGTTCAAAGAATCCAAATAATGAGAATAACCAATCCTCATCTCAAAAATTGAGAAATGGAGAGATAACAGTTGACATTCGGATATGAAAACACGAATAAAAATGATAAAAACAATAAAATAAAAATGATAAAAGAGGAAAAATAAATCCAATGACATTGAAAGCAAAACTAAGATTAGATAGAAAAAACCCTCCCAAAAAACAAAGCATTCAAATATTTTTGGAATTGTAATTAGACTTGCTAGCTCAGCTACAAGTTTTACTTTCATATTCAATAATTTTTAGATTTGTTTGTTAGTACATTCAACCGTTTTCAGGTTAGTAGATGTTGAAACCAATATCCACTGTATCAGATTTGTAACCTAAACCAAACTGAAGTAAAAAGTTGCTTTCATTTTTTTTTTTTTTTTGTCAATCAGATAATCTCACCTCAGCTTCTACAATTTGTCAAAACAAGTTTTTTTTAAAAGGTCTCCTAAATATCCAGCTTCCAATCAAAAACAGAAAAAACATCAACTACCTTTTAATGGCACAAATTTTGATATTTTTGTTTCAGTCACATTTTGCTACTTTTCTCTGACTGTTCCTTAAAAGAAATCAATTTACTCCGACTGACTCCCCAAATAACAATTCAGACATCATGTACTTCTTTCAATTAGTTTAATGCATTTTAGGTTACATAACAAACAATTGTTTATTCACAATTATCTTGTCACTCTTGCTTTGGCATTAATGAAAAATAAATTTGATAAACATTGAAATCAAATGTAGGAAAAAGACACACAAGAGGAGAAAGACCAAGCAAAGGAGTATGGATCCTCCTCCTCTCCTCCTGATTCGACGTATCTTATCACCACAAATGTCTTCTCTCAGACTAATGAAATAGGAAAGACATTTTATCTATATATAAAAAAAAAAAATAAATAAAAAAAAAAAAACATAGTTGCTATTTTGCTATGTTTCAACAAAAATTTAAATTTGTTTATCAGTAAATCCATGAAGGAAAGAAATGATGAATAAGTAACAATGAAGATTTAACAATTTAATTTATAGCCATTTTTATTGCATTTTCACCCCCAAACAATGTCTGGGGTTACTATCTGGGACATGATTGCAGGGTTACTATGTAGGGAGTTGAGCGGCAAGATGTCCGTTTACATTACTTAAACTTCAGCATGTCAGTACAGTTGGGGAAGCAGGAACCTAGAAGGGAATTCTAAAGTCTAGCAGTTCTGGGGAATAAACTGTTAGAGAAGAACGTTTTGTTTTGTTTTTTACATAGGTGTCACCACTTATCAAGGCCGATAGGCCACTCAAGGATAAGGGTTAAAGAGTGTACAGTAATCAAAAGGATAATATAGTAATCGATATTAATGGAAGTTCGGTAAATTTGTTAATTTAAGTGGAATGGCTCATCAGAAACTTGTTCATGTTGGACTTGAAGACAACCATATTATAGACAGCTGGAAAGCAGGAAAACGGAAGACAATTCCACAGGCGTGCAGTTCTAAGAAAGAAGCTTTGCTCATGGAATCTACGTTTAGGTTTAAGCACAGATAAAGAGTGGGGGGAATTATTGATAGTGTTTTTAGCTAGACGAGTGTTTCTTGTGAAAGTTTGGCGAGGGGGGACCATAGATTGAAGCTCAGTCGAACACTTTCCATGAAAATAACGATAAAGCAGGGACAAACTCGCAACATCTCTTCTGTGAGAAAGAGGTTGCAAGGAAGAGAAAAGGACATCTCCTACGAGGCTACAAAGTCTATTTTGAACTCTATCAAGCCAGGGCAAGTCTTTCTCTACTCTGTAGGGGTGGGATTTTGTTGCTTGTTGGGTTTGACAGGGGTATTTACGTAGAGGGGGTACAAGGGCTTGTAGTTTGTCGGAGCATATACCATTAAAATACTTGCAAAACAGGTAGAGGGATGCAACATTTCATCGGTGAGACAGTGACTGAAACCTAGCTGACAGTTCGGGACCTATTACGACTCTTTATTTTTCACCATAAAAAACAAAAAAAAAAAAAACTTTTTGTTATCAATGTAAATAGCACAACCGAAAAGCATATTTTTTACATTTAATTTCAAGCTTTAAAAAAAAAAAAAAAAGAGTTAAAGCAAATGATACTGTTTTTCTTTGGTTTAGTAGTAGTCCCATTTTCAGTTAGAAAGGCACTTAGGCTCATTTCTTATCACACCCAGATATATTTCCCAGGAAGGCACCCATTTATATACCTAAGTAAAATATTATCACCACAACCTGGTATTATCAAATGGTAACTCATCTAAATATGACCCGACTCGATGTTGCTCAATTTCCTCAAAAAAGGCTCAACGTTGCTCATTTTTGGTTTAGGAGCACAAATAAACCATAATACCACATTTTAATTCCAGCCAAAACTTACAATTTTTATCTGATTCTAAAATTTTAAATCAGAATTCAAGTTATTTCAGGCTACAGTTAATGTGTATTAAAAAACAAACAAACAAAAAAACAATACTTGACATAATGTCAAGTATTGTTTTTTTGTTTGTTTTTTTTGGAGGCCGACTTCTAAATGAAAAAAAAAAACAAAAACTTTTTTTTTTTTTTTTTATTGTGCCACAATTTATCATAAAAAAAATAAATAGTTTCAGAGAATTTTTCTCAAAATAGATGAGAGTGAGATTCGATATTTGTAACCTCCTTTTATCTATGTCCACCAAATTCCATGTTTGATTTGTATTAACTTTAAAGGAATCTAAAGGACATTATTTCAACTGATAAATGTAAAATCATTAATTTTTTTTTTATATGCTTAAAAAATATAAATAAAAACAATAATTTCCAGTTAATAACTTTATGAGAAAGGAAAAATAGTCACCTGTTCATATGTACTATAAAGGGAAAATTTTGCTTTTAATTCTTTTTCTTACATTGCATCATGGGAAAAAATTTTTATGCTTTTTTTAATACTGGTCACAATTGCAAAATCACATTTCAAATAAAAACACTGATGTACTTATGAGTCATGCTGAAATAAGCAAAAATTAGAAAAAAAAAAGACTAATTAAATGTAAAAATCAATTTTATCATAAACTGTACTTTTATCTTCAGTCATTCACATTTACTTGCTTAACTGAAAGAATGACTTATCTTACCTGCTTTACAGGAACTTTTAGTATTTCTGCTGTTATTAACGATGGATCGAGAAAATACAATAAAATCGAGGTTTATAATTAATAAAAAGTTCTACGCAATCTTCTACTTGATAATTTTTTTTTTTTAATAATTTTTCATTATTTTACTTATTCCACTACAACACATACATCAAAGTGTTTTATTTGAAATGCCATTTTCAATTGTGACTTATAGTAAAAAAGCACAAATATTTTGTAAGAAACATATTTATGTAATTTATTTAACAAGCTGTATCTACCCAGCATAGTTCGGGATTCATTAATTCTATTTTTTTTTCAAGTTTTAAAAATAGTAATATGCAAGTCACAAAAAGATGAAAGAAAGCTCAAAATGTAAGGAAGTCATAACCTCAAGTTAAATAGGAAGAATTATCTCCCTTATGTTTTGATCTTTTTCAGTCATTATATAAAACTAGCCTGGGTGCCTAGCGTTGCCCGGGTGTTTGGAGGTGTGTGTTGAGCAAAAGAAAAAAATTAGTAGGCAGGCAGACTCAAACCCGTACCGTGAAGGAGGAGGAAAAGAATGTGAAAAAAAAAAAAAAAAAAACAAACAAACAAAAAAAAGTGACGTCTTTGCTTCGAAAATATCAGTGAAAAAAGCGACCCCACGCTGTAGAAAAGTGCCCAGTTGAGGATGAAGGAATTAATGTTTTTAGCCAAGTTTTCGATATTTGTCGTCCAAAGGGTTGAGCTTCAAAATGATACTGATCTCGTGAAAATCTATCGCCTCTGCCGAAAGTTTTAGGCAGACATACAAATATACGTACATACATAGACACACATTTAAACAGACAGGTAAGATTTTCATTTAAAATTATCTCCATTGTAATCATGGATATTATGGCCACTAAATTTAGCCAAACTGTTAATAGCGATAGAAGGAGAAGAAGTGATAGCAGGTAATCGGGCATCTGTGAAGCAAAACTTAAGTAGATGGAGCTCAGTGTCGCAAAAGAAACTATTTAAAAGAAAAATCTGATCCCAAAACTTTTGCTGCTTTCTCGTGAATATAAATGAAAGCAGTGAAAAAAAAAAAATCCTGGTGAACAATACAATCTATAGAATCACGAAATAGAATTGAAATAGAGTTAGAGCTATTACATTCATTTATGCATTAACTAGCAGGGAAATCCGATGCTGCCTGTAATTGAATGATCAACAAATTTTTCACACTCCCACATTTTTATTGTCATTGAAATCAGTGAAATCGTCTATTTTTCAATCAAATCAATTTGATTGCCTGCTCTAGTTAGGGACCCATTGCAGTGCACCTGGAAGAAGCTTGACAGGCCTCCCCGCAGTCACTTAGTTCACAATATATTATAGTCTACATTGTGCTACAGAGAACCTACTGTTGATTTTATAAAATTATTTTTTCATATATAATAGCTTCAATTAAAGTTTAATATGCAAAAGTCAAGTATCATGCTTCAATTGTGCTCTAAATAGAAACATTCATTTCGAATGTGCCCGTCATATGAAAGAACCTACTTTCCGCTTGTGCGGTAATAAAACTTCTTAAATGCACCGTTAGGCTGTATAAAGTGTCAAAATCGCCTGTGCCATCTTTCATTGGATTATTTCAATTATATATACTTATTGAAGACAAAACCTATCTAAGAATACTACCAGGCGTATAAAGTATTTTTGTGTGAAATTTCATAAAAACCATCCCAGCGGTTTTTGAGTCCATAGGGAACTCACTCACTCACACAAAGTTCCTTTTATATAGCAGAGATATTGCTTGGGAAACTATGCTTAAACACAATGCAGGAAAGAGTTTTTCAAGCATGTGAACGCAATATAATCTAATATATACTGTGGGGGACAAAAGAGTTTGCAGACCTATTTTTTTCTCAATTTCATTATTAATTTTGCTTTATTTTTAGGTTTCACTTTTTTCATCATTTGCTACTTGCTATTCTGTTTATTTTCACTACTACATTTTGCGTTAAAAAAAAAAAAAAAAAAAAAAAAATTTTTATTATTGTTAAACATTTTTCTCTTTTCAGGTGAGCCAAAAATTTATGTAGGTAACCTAAATTTATCAATAATAAATAAAGGAAAGATGTTGACAGATAGTGAGAAGGGTGAAATTGTTCAATTACTTGCTGCAAAGAAGTCTACATTAGAAATTTCAAAAATTTTTAAGCGAGATCATCGAACTGTGAAACGTTTCGTTATTGACGGCAAAGATGAGGGAAATAAAAGTACAAAAGTGGCAGACCAAAGGCGACTTCACCACAAGATTTGAGAAAATCAAGAGGAGTGTGCTAGCAAACCCACACAGCACAAGCAAAGCTATTTTCGACCATGCAGGCATGTCTGACCTCTCTAAAAGGACCCAAAATCAGATTTTGAAACAAATAGTGAACCGGAGAACACTGAAAAAAATGTCTTCCTTTGAGTGATATCAACTGTCAAAAGCGACTAGCATGGACCACTAAATATTTGAAAACCAAAATTTCAAAATGTTCTCTGGACTGACGAGGCTAAAGCAACTCTCGACAGCCCCAACGATTAGACCAAAGGATGGCTTCTTAAAGGCAGTAGCCCATGCTTACGATTCAGACGTCAACAGGGAGGAGGAGGAATGATAATTTGGGCTGGGATTATTGGTAGTGAAATTTTTGGCCCTTTTCTTGTCCCTGAAGGTGTCAAAATGAATTCTGTGAACTACTATAAATTTTTGGAACAGAATTTATTGGCCTGATTGAAATCACAAAATGATGCAGTCAATCAGAATCTCATTAAACAAGATAATGCTCCAAGCCATGCTTCTCGGTTAACAAAAGGTTGGCTTTCAGTCCAGGGGATCTATGGTGAATGTCTGATGGATTGGCCACCTTAGAGCCCGGATTTGAATGCGATAGAGAACCTCTGTCCGATTCTGAAGAAGGTTTACGAAAACGGGCATTAATTCAGCAGTAAAAAAGACCTTTGGGAGAGGATTAAGGAGGTATCGTCTGAAATCACACCTCAACAAGTGCATAAATTAACATCCTCGCTTGATAGGAGGCTTATGGATTTAAGAATGGAGGAAAGCGCATAAAGGGTTAAATTGTTTTAAAAATTTGAATTGTTAATTGTTATTTGAGCAATAACTTTTTTTTATGTTATCAATATATGGTACTATTATCATAATGACACAATGTTTCAAATTAAATTATGTTTAAAAATGTTATTTATTTTGAAATAAATGAGTCTTGCAAACTCTTCTTGCCCATATTTCTTCCTTAAATTTTTTTTTTAAATCCATATTTTTCCCCAGAATATGAATTGGTTTCCGTTTTTAGGAATTTATTTCATATATATGTATATCGAACAATGAGTAACATAGGTATTATATTGGAAAATATTGAAGCATAAATTAATCAGTATATACGTTTTGCAAACACTTTTGACTCCCAAAGTAAAAGGCAAAATATGTGAATGCGTGTGTGTGTTTGTAGGTCTCACAAAAAACTTTCGACAGATGCATCGGAACCTGACAAAACCGGTATCATTTTAAAGCTCGACGTCCCAGATGACAAATATCGAAAAATTGGCCAAAAACATTAATTTCTTCACCCTCAACTGGGCCGTTTTTTTACAAGGGGATTGCTTTTTTTTTTTGATATTTTTGTACGTCATTGTCTCCTTTCGATTGACTACCCTTATTTCCAACACTCACGACTTCCGGTTTCACGATGGACACATCAGCTAAGATGTTGGGTTTTTTTTTTTCACCTTCCTCCTTTGCATTACAGGTTCGAGCCTGCCTGCCTACTACCACTTTTTTTTTTTTTTTTTTAACACCTCTTTCCATCCTGGGTTCCTTACTACACCACTCCTGGGCAACACCTAGTTATGTATGAGAGTGAAACATAGCCCATGAGAGTTGAGATAGTGTGTTGCATGAAGAGAAATGATATGAAAATGATATGATGAATGTGTAAACAAGTCTTAGACCTAATGACTTCAGAGGAAGATCAAATATAGATAGTATAGAAATGCACAGAACACGTAGCTTTGATGATAAGGCCATGTTGAAAGAAGGGATGAGAGTTCTTGGGTAGAAGTTTAGTAGGAGAAGGCAAAGGAAAACTTGGGAGAAAGTATAAAAAAAAAAATTAAAAAAAATTATATAATTTATTTAAAAGTTTCTTTAGTCAAATCTCACATGGAGCTAGCTATATAAATTATTACAAGTTATATAATTTTTATCCAACTTGCAAATAGAGAAAACTCAATATCCAACATTAAGCAAGAAAACGTGTAAATCTTACAAAGATAAGCAAAAGAAACAAAAGTCACCAGTATTTTCAAAGGGATCCTATTAAAATATAATTTTTTTTTTTTTAAATTATGGTGAAAGACGAGCATGTTTGACATCTAAATCCAGACGCTGTTACTTTTGAAACGGGATTTAATGAAATTTTAAATCTCTAGGAAAAAAAAAAAAAAAAATCGTTGACAATAGTCAAAAAGGTGATGCAAGGCTCCATTTTCATTGACTACATATAGAGATATAAGGGTTGGTTGGTTGTTTTTGTTTTACAGCATATCAACCTTTTTTAGGTTATTTAATGCCGAATCTAGTTATTTTGAGGAACGATTTTTAATGTAGTATATATATATATTTTTTTTTTAAGTCAGATTCTATTTAACCCATAGTTGGGACCCTAACAGGTACTACCACTCCAGTTCAGAGTGGACCAGGGAGCAATGGCAATTAAAGGGTGGCTCCACACTCCCTAAGGCCCGCAAGGTGGGGCCTCACCATCGGATATAGTTTTAGGTCATATCCAGGACCGTGAGATATAAGGGAGAGTGCCCCTCTTTTCCTAGGATCATTCCATATGTTTTTGATAATCACTTTATAATGCCTAAAGTCTAGCAAGAGGGCATAAAGTATCATCTTTAAGTCTTCTGACTGAGGCTTGAACCCTGGTCTCCTAGCTCATTAACAGGTAGTCTAACCACTATTTGAAACGGGTCAGAAATATATAGCATTTCAACAAAAAAAAAATAATAAATAAATAAAAGTAATGACAAATGTGTGTGTGAGGAAAGTTAACAATCACAAAAGTATCAAGTGCTGACCATCCATTTATAATACCATTCTTAGAACAAAGATTTTTCTTTGCTAAAAAAAGTAAACTGTTTTTTTTCTCTTTTCTATTAAAAGAATTACGTGACATTAAAAGAATGAATTAGTGAATCACATGGAAGCTTTTTTTTTATTTCATTGTTCTTTAAATAAAATGAGTATCAGTGTAGTGTGCCATGCGAAAAAAAAAATGTCTAACTCTTCATGTGTTTCTAATTAATTGATCAAATTCCAAAATGTATACGAAATATTTATTTTTGTAATAAAAAAGTTGTTTCAGTGTTCCTTTATACACATTAAAAGTTTAGATCATCTTGATGTAATACCACTACTGCCAAATTCACACATTAAAAAAATAAATAAAAATAATTGAGATAAAAACGTTCAGATAAATTTATTGAAAAAATAAATAAATAAACAAACTGAGCATGCAGAGTAGAGTCCCATTCCAGGAGTTAACAATTTGAGAGCAATTTTTACGCCTATAATTCCTCCTAGGAGGGGCAATTAGAGTTATCCCGGAAAATCTGTTCTGGCAAAAATTTACTTTCACCATGACTAATGTTTGTGCAAAATTTTTTTAAATTCAAGACATGTTTATTGAGAAAAGCGCAAACAAACGAACAGGAATGAATTACTAGGTCCAATCCCTCCTTTGTCGGAGGATCAATGAAAAATTAAACAATCAACTTTGGGAGTGCAGTTTGCTTCATAAGTTGAACATAAGATTACTCCAGCTTGAAATTCGAAAAAGAGAGTATCACATACTATTGATTCAACAAAGTATTTAACTCCCAATCTTTCTGTGAACTCAAACCATTATATCAAACGAGACACACACACACACACACGGAATATACACAAATCAAATCCTTTCTCGCCAATAGTTTTTAAATTGTTGATGGTCAGAAGTCTGAAACACATATCAATGCAGGTGTAACAGATCTATTCTAGACCCCATCCTTTTCTTGATCTTCATCAATGATATTCCAAATCACGTTTTAAAGTCATTCATTAACATTTATCAAATAACTACCATCTATGGCAACACTCTGAAAAGCATTAATGATCAAGATCAGTTTACCTCTTCCAACCTGGAGAATGTGGTGCAATGGGGAAATAGGTGGTTGGTTACTTTCAATACATCTAACCAAGCTTTTCTCCTATCCCTTTTGAATCTTCATTTTGCTCTATCTGAAATGAATGGCTTTCTCCTTGAGGAAGCTTCTTGTTTTAATCCATTAAGTCCCTGGATATCTAAAATTTTTTTTACTAGCGAGTTGAAACTAATGACTAAAAATGTATTAGAATATACACATTGAAAAGAAAGAGTATTTATTTAAAAAGTGAAATATTAACTCTCCTATGAATAGAACACAGAGTACATGCAATATATTTTAGAAATCAAGAGGCTATAATACATCTATAATATAAAGGGGAAAAATCTGTTTAAATGTATGTATGTATGTATGTATGTATGTATGTATGTATGTATCACAAATACTTTCGACAAAGGCAACGGATTTTCATGAGATTAGTATCATTTTGAAGTTCGACCCTTTGGACGACAAATATAAAAAAATTGGCTAAAAACATTAATTCCTTCACTCTAAACTGGGCATTTTCTACATGCAGTGGTAGCAAAAAATCGTTCCTTCATGACAATTTAGCCATACAAGCATGCATAAAAACGTTCTTTCTCGAATTAGTTTAAATATAAAAAAAACAACCCAATTTCGCTGATGCGGTTATAGACCAGTCGGTATGATAGCATCGTTATCTTAAGATTGCATGTTCAAGCTGAGATATTTTAAAAATTTTTTTAAAGTTTTAATGTTGAAACGGTTATTTATGCCATTTTTTTGTTAGTTTTATTTTTCCATCACGTTCGCTGTTTTTTTTTTGTTTTTCCGATTTTGTTAAAGTTTTAACGTCATTCGTTTATTCTTTATTTGGCATTTTGTTTTTATTTACCCCCCCCACACACACACACCTCACCACACTCACTCAGGCAACGCCAGGTACCCCTGCTAGTTCACAATAAAATTTACACATGATAAGGAGAAAAGCAGTTCGCAGAAAGAGTTACATCACATTTTTTGGCAAAAAGTTAGCAGCTTACTTTTACAAGAGTTATTTATACAAGTGCATACATCATCGAACAAATAGAATTTTAGCAAATTTCACAATAATTTTTTTAGAAGGGTTTCGACAACTCTCAGAGAGAAGTTGATAACAATAGATACATTTTATCCTCTCTTCAAAGTAATTATGCAGTAAGCAGTACTAGTAGATATCATGCTGGTCAACAACAAATGTTGTCTGCATTTTTTCATCTGGTTTAGGATGAATCTGACACGCTGAATCCTAAACTAACATTGGTTTTGCTAAATCAGGTCGTTTTTAAGCTATGGCCACACTTCAGTTTTTATGTTTTTGTTCACATGTTCGTATGCGTGGAGCATTTTAGAAGTTGGTGGAGGGTAAAATGACATGTCAAAAATCTGTTTTGATTAGATAAGGTTTTTTTTATGACAAAAAATATTCAGGTCCGATAGTTCTGGATGATTATGTTGAAAAGGGATCAAAATCTTCCAAAAATTGGTGCAGCATAAATAATTCAGTATTTTTTTTTTTTTTTTTTTTTACACGGAGGTCACCACTTATCAAGGCCTGGAAGACACTTGGGGATAAAGGTTATTGCGTGTACAGTAATCAACGAGATAGTATTGTAGTAATAATTAGTATTGGAGATTTGATAAAGTGTCTTAAGGGGGCGATTCATCAGGAATTTGTTTATGTTGGACTTGAAGACATCCAAGTTGTAGTCAGGTGGGAAACAGGCAAACGGAAGAGAATTTTGTCACAAGATATGATTTTTTTTCAAATCAACTTAGCACAAAAAAAAAAAAAAAAAAAATGACCATGGAGAGGAACAGATGCCATTTTCTGATTCAGCAGTGCAAAATCAGTTGTAGAAATCTAGACAACATTCAAAAAGTAAAAAAAATTCTTGCCCAGTGTTATCTTATAGATTTTAAAAATAAATTATTTTGTGTCCTATTTATAGGACAGTGTAACCTAATGGGACAACGAATCGGAATCTGAGAAATCAAAAGCTTTGAGGGTATCGGAAAATTGTGTGCCTATTTGCTTAGCAATACACACGAACGATAAAACGCTTTGGATAAATTACCGATTTCAAGAGGGTTCTGCTAAAATCATATTTTAAAAACCAAAGCATCTTAAGTCCTCAAAATACCACCATTTTGTCTGAAAATGAATATACTTTCAAATAAATTTAAAAAATAATAACGTACATTATATATTTTAAGAGTTTTAAGCAAATAAAGTGCTAAAAATGTTAACATCATAAAACAGCGTTTCCGGTAAGATTTTGTAATGACCTCCCGCCCTGATTTGTAAATGGTCGTACCGTGATTTTCCTAAGAATTTCGTTATGAAATTTGGAAATTAACCAGAAAAGATATCACTTAATAGATTCAATTGTCCGAAATTCTTTTGAGAGCTCATTTTTTTTGTTGTGTGAAAAAAAAAAAAAAAAAAAAAAAACTTCAACATGACGAGTTTGGAAAATTTGGAAAGAAAATTTCTTCACACACCCACTGTTAAAGAAATCAATCTTTTACTACATTTATCAATTAAAAATAAAAATGTAACCGGCTTTCTCTTGTGGTAGCAAGAAATTTAAAATCATGATACCTGGAAAAAATCGTTCTATTTTTAAAAAGTATCTAAAAACAATCCGTAGAAGCAGCAGCTACTATCGCTGATATTACTTTACTGTAGACAAACTTTTTGTTGTTTTGGTTTTTTATTCCAGAATGAATTAAAAAAAAAAAAATTTTTTTAAAATGAAAATATGAATATAAAAAATGTTCTTATATATTTAGTTGGAGCTCATATTATCAGAACATAATTAGCTTTAACTAGAACTATTCGATTATCAGAATATATAATTTTAAAGCAATCCGGCGTTATTTTTGGTCAAATTTTAAAAATATAGTTGAAAAACAAATGTAACGTGTGCACTTCTATCCATTACATTAATTTTTAACAGTGAATTAAACAGTGTTTTGTTAAAAAAAAAAACGAAAATGTGAAATATAATTTTTTTGATTCACATGTGCGAACAGTACCCCCCCCCATTCCCAATATATTTTTTGGTCATTTTTTCTTTTACAATTTTTTCAGCAGATTATAATCGAATGGACACTAATCTAGCCAATAAACACACACACAAAATCAATATTTAAATATTTGTAGGAGGTGCTCAGTTTCTAGTTAAGTTCCTATTTACTTACCTCTCCACGAGGATAGTTTTTAATGCGAGAAAAATCTAGCTTCCCAAAAAGGGTCAATCTGGATAAAAACAAACAAAAATTGTCTCAGTCATGAAGGATTTCTCCTTCACTGACAAGGGACAGAAAAGGCGAAGTGTAGCATCAGAATACTACACTGTGATCTTGGCCCGAAGTCCAGGTAGCGAAATTAAAAAAAAAAAAAACGTCTTAAACTGGAAAGTTTAATGAAATAATGTGTCACTCGGACAAGAAATGTAATTGAAAATAAAAATCAAATTTATCAAATATTTGTGAACTATTTGTTAGCTTTAGCAAAAAATGTTTTTTGATATCTAAATAAGTGGGCAAAAATACTTAAGTTTTCCAAACGTCACATTTTCTGTTAGTTGTGTGTTTTAAATGAAATTTATTCTTGTCTATTTGTCATAATTCTTGTTAAGTTTCACACCCCTTAAGAATTACGACAAACAAACAAAAATAAATTTCATATTTAAAAGTAATTTGATGTCTAAAATCCAAGGCATAACATTTTCAAAAGCCAATAATTATGACCCACTAATCGTAAATATAGGGGTCAAACGCCTTAAAAAACAAAACAAAAAGAAAACTTCCTCTAACCCTAGGTAAGAGTGTCAATCCTCCTCCTCTTAAAACCTTCTTTAGCTCTAACAATAACGCTAAGTCTAAGTGGCAAGATCCTCACCAAACAAAGTTCCTTGGTAAGCTACAGATAAGTGTCTAAAAAAATCCTTCCTTAAAGAAAAGTGCCCCATTTATCACCCATAAAAAAATAAATTAGTCAACTGTCCTAAAACGCTAAAATGGTCTTGAAATGGTGAATTATTTGACATTAAATTTATGTGAAACTAACCCCCACTCTAAATTCTAAAATTGTTTTTGTTTTGTTTCTATCAAGTCTTAAGGTTGTTCACACATAATTTTCCTTAGCTCTATCATTAACCCAAGGTCAAAGTGGCCACCTCCCCACCCTCTCATAATTGCACAAAGACCCTCTTAAAACCACACATAATCGTCTTTACAAAAAACAAAAAAAACAAAAAGGCGCACAGGATTTATCTCAGATAGAAAAAAAAAATATGGTTAACTGCCCTAAAACGCTAGAATGGCTCAAAATGGGGAATCATTTTACATTAAATTCTAAAATAATACTTGTTTATCTTTCATTAAAGTTTTTTTAAGGTATTCACACATAATTGCATACAAAGATAAAATCGCATATTTTGGAGAGGTGGTCAGATGGGGTGGGGGTGGGGGTTAACGTAAGGTATTAATCTACAATAATACCAAAGAAATATTGCAATATATTCATTTTTAAACAGTCCTAGATTTCAATTTCAGTTATTTGTAAATATAATGCATTACAATTCAGCTTTGAGTTCTCTAACTTCTTTTCTTTTAATGGATAAATGCCATTTTTAAGGAATTGCAGAATATTTATGTGCATTTACTGCAGATTATTTGGAAACCATTAATTTTTGGAGATTTTCAGTGGCATATTCTAATTCCTAGCACAAAAATACATTTATATGGTAAATTTCATTGCTAAATCTTGTGTTTTAAACAAAGACATAGCATTTTTGCTGAAAAAGTAGTGTAAAAAATGTAACGAAATGCATATGGTCTTAAAGAGGGAAAAATATCCAAACGTGTGAGGCAAAAAATTAGTCATAACTTCCTTAATTATAATTGGATTTCAAAAAGTTAAAAAGGTTCTTTCTTAGCTCATCTAGCTCTTTCTATAGATACCAATATTGAAATATTTTTAACTATTTCAATTTTCTTCATGTGCATTGCTAATTTTCTGATGCCAAAAACGATGCTTTTAATCGAGAAGGATGTTGTAGTTTGGTTGAAGCATTGTGTGTTGTGTGAAAGGAATTAAGTTTGAAGGTTATATCAATGTGGTTCATATGAAACACTGCGAACATGAGTTAGCATATAAAAGAATGACAATATTAGAAGAAATTTTCAATAATTTTCAATCATATTACGTTTATTTACCAATATAATGTGTAAGATGGTAGGTGTTGATGTCACTAATTTTCGATAGAGATACTACTCTAAAAAAATTAGGGACAGCAACACCTACCATTTTATATGAAACATGTTAGCAAATAAACGGAATATAATTGAAAATTCCTCTTAATATTGTCATTATTTTATATACGAACTCATGTCCACGATGTTTCTTACAAACCGCATTGATATAAATGATGTTTAAAGCAAAATTTCCCACTGCTGGTAGTAATGATAAAATAATATTCATGGATTTTAAACTACCAGTAAAACTAAAATCTATAGATCACCTCGCTCCCAAGTCTATTTTTATGTTTGAGAAAATATCTGTGTTTTTTACATGTGTTTTTTACAGTAATCAGGAATAAAAAAAAAAACTATTGTTAAATATTTAGAAATTTACAAAGAATCAGAATCGGTGATTGCATCAAAACTGGGAAAAATATTAGACTCGTCCCATCACTATTAATAAGCTTCTAGGACCGACATCAAAGGAGAGACTTACAGCAAATCTGTTGCTGAAATTGTTGGGAAAATACTTGGATCATTCTTTTGCTCAAGAACATATCTCACTCGGGACATAATCCTGTACTCGTATAAAAGTCAAATGCATCTTAAAATGAAATACTGTTGCCACATCTAAGGAGGCGTTGCTCAGAGTACCTTTCTTGCTTTGACAGAGTACAGAACCGACTGCTAAATCTAGATAGGGATGTAACCTCTTCTCTACAGCTGCTTTCTCACGGAAGACGGGTCACTGGTCTTTAAGTCTATAGTTATTTTCAAGCTAGACATTCAACTGAGCTCCAATCTATTGTTTGTCCTTGTAAAATATTTATACCAAAAACTTGTCTATCTACAACTATTTAAAATGATTTTTCTTTCTTCCTCTCTAAAACGGAACTTCCAAGAACTACCCATCTGTGGAACACAATACTACAGGGCTGATTCCCAACTGACTATAGCATGGTCGTTTTCAAGTACAATGTTAACAAATTCATGTTAAACCATCCTTTTAAATAATCAAATTCAGACCAGTCTCAACCACTGTTACAAATCCTCACGTTGTTTTACTGTCCTCCTGAGAAACTCATTAATCCTTATCCTTGAGTGGTCTATGGGCCTTGATAAGTGGTGACTAGTTAATACATAAAAATATTTTTAAAAACTGATTAGTAAAAATTCATTTGAAAAATCAAATTGAGGAAATATGTTAAACTTGCATAAAAAATGCTGTCATTCACACTGAACCTACTTTAAAAATTGAACAACTTTTTTTTTCTTTTTTTTTAAATATTTTCTTTTAAATGTAAAATGTGCACTTTTATAAGTCTTTCTAGGTTATAACTTGCACTTTGCAGTTTTAAACAATTGACAAAGTTATGAATTAAAAAATAAAATTAAATTCTATTTATAGTGTTGTTGCAACATGATAGTGTAGATAATGCATGCAATGGTGCATTGATAAACAAAAGATAATAAAACAGCCTTTGCATTATTTTATCGCAAAACAAAAATCCTCAACTCTCTAATAGAGAATACTGTGTATTTATTTGTAAACTAGGAGGATCAGTGTACTGACATTGCCCAATGGAAGTATGAAAGCCAGAACAAATTTGGTAAAGCAAAAAAAAAAAAAAAAAAAAAAAAAAAAAAAAAAAAATCAACTACAGTTGTTATCCTTGGAAAATAGTGGGCACTGATAGCCATAAACAAAATGAAGTCATCTGGCTTCCACTATCTGGCATTTTCTGGTGTTTGCAGCTAGTAGAAGCCACTGGCTGTCATTGCCAGCACTGGGGTTACTAGCGATTAGTGTTGGTTTAAGGGGTGATTACTTGTGGGTACTGGTGGGCATCATTTGCCTTTGAAACTGGCACTCACTGGCAGCGGTAATCAGTGTCTACCTCCATTGGACTGTTCCAAACTGAAATCGTCCATCTTCAACTGTCAGGCATTGTTGAGTACTGGCATCCACTGGCTGTCACTGGATGCCTGTGGCAGGCATTGATATTGGTTAGTGCTGTTTTGCTAGTAAAACAAAATCTTTCGCCAAATAATAAAAAGTACTAGTTGATTAATTTAACTTGGAATATTTGCAGTTTATAGTGTAGAAGCATTAGTATTTGATCCAGATCTATGAACCAACAAATTGATTTCTTTTTCCAGCACAATTGCCTTATGTTGTGAGGAATAAGAAAAATCACTTTGTTCTTTTTCAATACAGTTGTAAAGATGTTTGCCAAATTAATTAAAATACTCATTAAACCAAAAACTAACTATCCTAAGAAAGTTTTCCCAACGTTTTTAATGGTATCAGATTAAACTGAGGACATATCAAATGCTGACCAGAATCAGGACACGTAATATATTCAAAATGGCGTCAAAAGGATTGATATGTCAGGGCTCTATGGACAAATTTATATTTAGTTGACCTTTTACAACTAAATATTTTCGTTTACTAGTCAAATAGAAAAGTTACTAGCCAAACCCACATGATTTTTAGAATATGACCTTTGTTCTGTGACGAGTATAGACATCATATTTTTCTGCATTGCTTTAATAAGCGTAATTCTAAATATACAAATTTTATAGTGATACTTGAAGTTACAAACATTCTAATTTCTTCAGATGTTTTTTTTTTTTTTCGATAAAAAGTAGTATATTGTTCTATTAAATTTTTATTGTTTAAATGATTTAACTTTTTTGTTTTTAATAAAACGAACAAAGTTGAAAAGATATTTTTCACTGAGCTTTGGAAGATTGTCAGTGAAAGAAATGTAATCGCCAAAAGATAAGTGTTTCATTATTTCTAGTCGCCACTTTGAAAAAAATCACCCGCAAATGCGAGTGTTTCACTCACAATGTAGAGCCCTGTATGTTTTTCCAATATGGCATCATCGTTATTTTTGTTAATGATCTCAAACAAGATGCAAGAATTTTTTTTTGTTAAATTTACAATGACCGTAGTGTAATGTTATATGTGAGTGAATGCTAGATTCCTACTAACTCTGGTTTTCTAAGAACAGGATGAATTTGTGGTGTGTGTTGAGGTGAGTTAGTTCCAATTCCTTACTTTTAAAAGGTGGAAGGTCCTCAAACTGGAGTGGGTTATACATTGCAACCTGTTGCAATATTTTTGATATAATAAAAGGGTATGATCACCGAAAGTTGGAAGGTTCTACTTATAGACACTGGCGATAGAAACTGACCAATCACATGGAGCCACATTCTGCTAGTAACCAATCAGACACCAGAATTACTCCATAAAAATATTGAATCTTTTAGCATTCCAGTAGATATTTTTTTTGTGTCAATATGAGAAATATCTTTTGCTTTTTGCCTGCAAAATTATAAATTCCAGAACCAGTACAGAACAGCTACCCACTAAAAATTCTTCATCTCCAGAACTTGTACAGAATAGCTACCTATCGGAAACTCTTCTGAAATTAAACATGGTTTTCAATTCAAGGCAACCACTTGTGGAAGCATGGACCTGTTAAATGAAATTGAAGAAAGAGCAGGCTGAAGAAAACTTGAAGCGGTTCAAAGTTGACTTCAAACAATAACACATCTAAACCAAGGACATAAATGAAAGAATTTCATGAAGAAAATCATTTTGTACCACCAAGGTCAACATGATAAAGATGTAAGGATAGCAATTTGTTGAGTTTACAGTAGTTACATTATGTCGTGTAATGTTACAATGCTGAGCGCCTAACTCATTCTGAGGATGAAGAGGAATGACGAGATGGTTATAGTTTATGCGCAACCCTAAATGTGTCAACAGTACCCCCTGCACAGACAAATGCTGGTTTTGTAAAGATATAGTATACTGATAAGTTTTTGTTTTTTTTAACCTGGTGGCAATCTTGGTAACATTATCTATGTATATTTATTTATTTATTTATTTATTTGCAAACTGTTATTCTCATCTTCATTGTTGTTATTTCATAATGTTTCGGCCAACTAACCACCTGACGAAGGCCAGAGGAATAAATACAATGAGATAGGGATGGCAAGTCTCTTAACTGTATCCTCAGTAATTACTGCCTTCCATAGTTGTTGTCTCACTATGTTTTGACCAACTAATTCTCTGGCCTGCTTTGAGTAGGATTGAAACCGCTATCTTCAGGCAATGCTCACCTGGGACTGTAGAGATTCAACACCTATCCACTGTGCCATGAAAAAAAAAAAAAAAAATCATCTATGTACTTATTCCATTTCATGTTTGAAAAATGTCAGATCGAGGAATTTGATCATTTAACTCTCACGAAGGGTGGTTGGAAAAGTTTCTATATTGCTGTTAAATAAAAGGAGCTTTTTATTAATTTTATTAATTCGAATATCCATTTTTGGCCCTATTCTACTACAGACAATTTAGCCACTGCCTTGAATAAGTCCACCATTATAATTAATTATAATAATAAATAAACTAGCATAAACAAAAATATAAGACCTATCTAAACACATCCAGATTAAGACTAGGTCACATAACAAAGAAAAGATGACTATACAGTAGCCACGCTCTATTCCCTCCAAAAACGAACAAAAGAGTGAATTATAGGTCAAGTGAACCTATGCCTGGTAAATGCACGACCATTGGCTGTGATAAATGGGTGTGTGAATAAAAAACTATCTGATTGGCTAGCATCACACGAATATATAAAAACATGCTGTAATACCATCTCCATGCAATAGCCTGATGAATCCTCATAAGGATAAAATGCAGATTTTATGTGTAGCTTACATTGCTATATATATTTTCCAAACTTACTAATATATATATACTAGCATGGGTGCCCGGCGTTGCCCGGGTATTTGGAGGTGTATGTTGAGCCCAAATCTCAGTACCCTGTATATCAAATTTTGAGTCTGTAAACTGAAAATTGACAGAGTTATTGCGTAGAGAAATGTAGACACACAGACACGTTCACTTTTATAGATATACTAGCATTTCAGCTCGGCGTTGCCCAGATGTTTGAATGTGTACGTTGAGCATAAAAAAAGCGGTCAATTTTTTTTAACTTTGACCCCTACTAAGACCCCTTAAAATTTATTGTCTTGGGCTAAAATCAAGCTAATTTAGATCCATGTCCAAGGAACCTATATATAAAATTACAAGTGTTTAGACCCAAAATTGTTGGAGGAGTTTGGTAGAGTTGTCAAAGGTCAAATCGTTGAACTTTGACCCCCTTAACAGCCAAATTTCTGGCCGAACACAGATTACAAAGATTTTCCCTAATCTCAGTACCCTGTATATCAAATTTCGAGTCTGTAAACTGAAAATTGACAGATATTGCGCAGGAAAATGTACACACACACACGTTCATTTTTATAGATGCAACAAAAATATATACGTATACATAAATATATATGGAAACAATTTTGTGTTTCTGTTAAACATTTTACACAAATATTACGCAAGTATAAATCATGTAGCATATCTGCATGAATATAACTACAGGTAATAGTTAACTAAAGATGATCATCCCAATAAGAAAACCAAAAAAACTAATAGGGAATTAATTAAAATGAATGTTTAAAAGAATATGCAAATTAGCTAGATCTTTTGCTAGTGAATGCGATTCCACAAGCCATATATACGAAAATTGTATTTTCTTTGTAAATAAATAGAAAAGAGGGTTTTTAATATCAATATCAAGCTACACAAAAAAACAACACAAATTTATAGGAGTATATATATATATATATATATATATATATGTATAAAATAAAAATACCAGCGATGGTTGACGTTATGTTGTTTTGAGAAGAAGAAAAAAAAAAAAAAAAAAAAAAAAAAAAAAAAAAAAAAAACGAATGAATTTATGAAATAATCAATGCAGAGGACATCTTCAGGATATTAAAAGGAAAAATGCAAAAAGAAAATGATCATAGACCATACGAAAGTGACTATTTTCTTGTCATTTTAGTATGGTCTGTGATCATTTTTTTTTTGCATTTTTCCTTTTAATATCCTGAAGATGTCCTCTGCAATAGGGACGAAACGTTGATTATTTCATAAATTCATTCGGTTTTTTTCTTTTTTCAAAACAACATATATATATAGTCATCCACATACAGTATTGTTCCGCGGCTAGACAGGCAACTACCTCAAGCCAGGATCGAGACCCGATCTCCCGTGTGACAGTCAACCATTACGCTAAAATCAGCAGCTGCTGTGCAGGTAGTGAATTAAAGATGTTTTGACATCGTCCAAAATACCTAAGCTCAATTTGTTTACACAAAGAGCATGGCTTAATACTCTAATAGTATATCATGTATCACTTCTCAATATGCTCAACTCAAGATAGGGAGCATTATTGTCATCCACATACAGTACTGTTTCGCTGTTTCACAGCTCATCAGTGTGGCTAAACAGGCAGCTACCTCAAGCCAGGATCGAAATGGTTGGAAAGAAAATCAAATCTTTACAAATATGTAATGTGTACATGCTTTTATCCATTGAATTATTTTTTACAGCAAGTAAAAACGGTAATTACTTTGAATAATTGAAATTGCAATATTTGAATATTTTTCAAGAATCAAGTTTGTTTTTTAGAATTAAAGCAAGCAATCTTATTTCTGAAATTATACAACCAATCAAAAGACACCTTAAACTACAACCAATCAGTTGTATTTTTCTTCAACCAGTTGAAGCAGAAACATGATCTTATAAACTTTCCAAAATTTCCATAAAAAAAAAAAAAAAAAAAAAAATCATTATAAAGGTATCTAAAAATGCCCAATAATAGAAATCTTAGAATTTATAATATATGAAACTTAATTTTATGCATCGGCTCCGATGTTGTATGTTGTTCGACCAAGTGAGAAGTTATTTTTACAAGGAAAGAATTTTTGCGTGTGCTACCTAGTTTTTTTTATTATTTATTTTGGCTTGAAATTTGCGCATGATTTTTGTTATGATTTTTATCCATTTTTTTTTTTTTTTATGGCTATTTTTCTTTTTGCCGGAGTTTATATAATTATTAACAAGAAAATTGGCGAAAGTCAAAATGGAATCCGCACTATTTTTAAATATTATTTTCAAGTATAATTAAAGTTTTACGATACCTGCATTATTTTTTTATTTAAAAATTCGTTTACTGGTGTTTGCACCAACAATATTGAAGCCTATTGGTCTCGTATTAAAAGAAGGCTGAAATACATATCGGGATCTGTAGGAGAAATGAAATGGTCTCATGTCGATGAGCCATGTATAGAGAGGCTTATAACATGAAGTGAAAAAATATTAGATAATTTTGAAACATTTTTAGAGCATGTTCATGAAAAATATGGTAATTAAAAAAAAAAAAAAAGCAATAAGTTTTGGGGAAAAAACGTTTTGAACAATTGAAATTTTTATTTTTTTTTTAATAAAATATAATTAACATTCTTCAAACAAACAGTTCAACTTAAAAATATAAGAAAATCATAATGAAAGAATCATAAATCTAAGATATTTTTTAATGATGCAATTCCGATTCCGATACCCTCCAAAATACACGATTCTTACGATCAACGATTCCGATTAATCGTCCCACCATTACTCTTTATAACTATGGTGATTAAGTAATTTTTTTTTTAAATCTCAGATGTTAATGACTAAAATGTTTTTGACTCCTAATGGGAGTATGAGACGAATGGATTCAGCAATCATTTTTATAACCAACGGCTGTGCTAAATAAGCAATGAAAACCTTTCAAAGTTTCTATAAAATATTGCCGAATTTTGGATTCAATCAGTTTGCCATTAACTACGCCACGGACCGCATTTGATTCTTGGCCGCCATCTTGGTTACTGCTAATTACTGATCTGAACTACGCCGCCATCTTTGTTCAACATAATGTCTCAAAACTTAACAGGTTATGGGCCCAGCCATCGTCTTTTCTTTGACGGATCGGAATCTAAATTCGAATTGTGGCAGGTAAAATTTCTGGGATATCTAAGGATTCAAAAACTACACAAAGGGATACAATCTCCAACAGGGAATCCTAACGACCCTGAATTTCTTGAAAAGAATGTGACTGTTTTTGCAGAACTGATTCAATGCTTAGACGATAGAAGTCTGTCTCTGATTATATGAGACACATTGGATGATGGACGGAAAGCATTGAACATATTAAGAGAACATTATTTATCAAAAGGGAAACCGAAAATTATATCACTATATACAGAACTAATGTCTCTGAAATGTAACGAGGATGAAACTATTACCGACTACGTTATAAGGGCAGAAACAACCGCCAATGCCTTAAAACTCTTGGATGGCATAATAAGCAATAGCTTATTGATATCAATGACCCTCAAGGGACTTCCAGCCGATTTTAAACCATTTACAACTGTTATAACTCAGAAAGACAAACCCATAAATTTCAGCGAATTTAAAGTGGCATTGTGCAGTTACGGAGAGACTAATCGTATGCTCGTGGACAATAATAACTCCAGCAATATTATGAAGTTCAAAAATGCTTCTCGAAAGCAGACACCACCAAATTATGCAACTCATCGCAACGTGTTCCCCAAAAGTAATTTTCCCAAGAAAAAGAATAAAATTATCTGCTATAAAAAGTTTCCAATGTCGATATAAATGCTCTAAAATGGACTCCGTAAAAAACGTTGAGAACTTTGAGGAAGAACATACATTTCTATTCACATGTAACTTTGACAATACCACAAACGGTAAAAATCTCCTTGTAGACTGTGGTGCTACAGCGCACGTTATCACCAAGGAATCTGATTTTATTAATTTAGATTCAAACTTTAATCCACAAACTTATTTTGTCGAACTTGCTGACGGTAGTCAAATAAATGATATAGTCTTGAAAAGAGGCAATGCTAAAATATCCCTAAAAAATAATAAAGGCGAAATCTGTAACTGTATTCTAAAAAATGCTCTGTTCATACCTACATTTAAGCAAGACATATTTTCCGTGCAGGCTGCAATTAAACAAGGTAGGAATATAAAATTTGGCCAAAACAAGTCAAAATTGATATACCCCAATGGAACTGTATTTGGCATTAAAGAAAATGGCCAACTATATTATTTAAAAATTATCGTTCCCTCAAACTGCCTGTCACGACTTGGAAACCTGGCATAAAATTCTAGGACACTGCAATAAAGCTGATATTAAAAAATTACCAACTGTAGTCAAAGGCATGAAAATAATCCCAAATTGTGATGTTTGTGCACAGGGGAAAATGACAAAAGATATAAGCCGAACGCCAGACAAAAAAGCTACGAAAATTCTCTCACTTGTGCATTGTGACTTAGCAGGTCCGATCAGCCCGATGGGGAGAAATAATCTAAGGTACGTTTTGAACTTTATTGATGATTTTTCAGGTTTAATTATAGTTTATTTTCTAATAAACAAATCCGACACTATCCTCGCCACTAAGAAATATTTAACTGATATTGCTCTGCACGGTTCAGTAAAATGTATTCACTCAGACAATAGGACTGAATTTACTAGTAAAGACTTTGAACTTCTATTAATTAACCACCGTATTAAACACGAGAAATCTGCGCCATATTCCCCCTTCCAAAATGGCACCGCTGAAAGGGCATGGCGAACCCTTTTTGAGATGACAAGATGTCTACTTATCGTATCGAAATTAGCGCATAGTTTATGGACGTACGCTTTAATGGCAATAGCATATATCAGAAATAGATCGTTCAATAAGAGACTAGGAAAAACGCTGTATGAAGTGTTTTGCGGTGTAACATGCATCTATTTGGTTCTGATTGTTTTGCATTTATAGAAAACACCAGTAAACTAAATACTAAAAGCGAAAAAGGTATTTTCGTAGGTTACGATAAAAATAGTCTGGCATATTTAATCTACTTTCCAACCCAAAATGCCATAAAAAGGATTAGATGTGTAAAATTCAATGATACATTAAATTTAAAAAATGGCGATCCAGTGGATGAAAAATGTGAAATATTACCCAGCATCTTAATCGATCACAATGAAAATATTAATAACAACGACAATTACAATAGAACTTCTGATGAAAATATTAATCAGACACGTTCATACCCAATAAGGGAGCGAAAAAGGCCAAACTTCTACAAATTGAAAAAGATACAAGATTACGCTGTGGATTACTGTTACTCGTTGAATAGCGCACCGGAAAGTTATGAGGCGATTAATTCAGAAAATCACCAAGAATGGGAACAAGCTATGATATCCGAATTGAAAGCTTTATCTGAAAATAACATACAAAATAGTTGCAAAACCAACTAATACCTAACATAATGTTTCCAGTTTTTGTTAAAAAAAAGAAAAAAAAAAAAAAGTCACTTTAAAACCTTTTCTTTGTAAATTTCCTATTTGTCAATTCTTTTTTGTATTTTTTTTTTTGACAAACATTTGTTAAAAAACAAAAAAATGTATATTTGTGAATTTTTGTGCATATGTTTATATGTATTTGAAAAGTATCCTATTTGTATGCTTATATATATTTGAAAAGTGTTTATTTTTATATGTATCAAAAATAAATAAATAAATAAAAATGGCTTCCTTTTGCACACATACCAATATATTAATAATTCTTTTTGACTAATGAGAATAAAGACAAATTCCCCCAAAACCAGAAAAAAAAAAAAAAATTATTTTATTGGTTTATTTTTATTTGTTCATTTATTTGTTTATTTTTTTTCTTTCCTTAAGTCAAACCAAAATTGAATCCTAAAGGATTTTTCCATTATATCAAAAAAAGGGGTGTGTAAAATGTTTTTGACTCCTAATAGGGGTATGAGACGAATGGATTCGCCAATCATTTTTATAACCAACAGCTGTGCTAAACAAACAATGAAAACCTTTCAAAATTTCTATAAAAATTGTCGAATTTGATTCTCGGCCGCCATCTTGGTTACTGCCAATTACTGATCTGAACTACACCGCCATCTTTGTTCAACATAATGTCTCAAAACTTAACACTGACTCAAGAAGGTAATTTATGAAAATCAGGAATAAGATATGTACAAGTACCAATCTCTGGATTGGTTGTTGGTTGTTTTTGCTTTACGGCATATCAACCCTTTTCAGGTTATTTAATGCCAAATCCGGTGATTTTGAAGAAAAGTTTTTTAATAGAATATATTTGTTTTTTGCAAGTCAGTTTCTATTCAACCCATAGTTGGGACCCTAACAGGTACTACCACTCTGGGTCAGAGTGGACCTGGGAGCAATGGCAATTAAAGGGTGGCTCCACACTCCCCAGAGCCCGCAAGCTGGGGCCTCACCATCGGATATAGTTTAAGGTCATATCCAGGACCCCCATTGAAGGACTTTTACCCTCTGCAGGGAGGCATTCGGCGTATTCTAATGCCCCACCGACAGGGCCCCAATCTCTGGAGGACACCTGTGTTTACATGTACGGCCATAGAGAATGACCTGGATTTTTCTTTTATGATCATATTTTCTGATTATATTAATTATTCATGTAATATCATGCAAATTGATTTTCCTGAAAAGACTATGTTGCACCGTCAATGGTTTTGGAGGTAAAGAGTGGGCAAACACTTATAACACAATAATTTTACAAGTAAGTTCGTTCAGAGTTCTTGAAAACTGGTAAAACAGTGGCAATTTTCCAGCTGGCAAAAAAACAATTCTGCAAGGCATTTGTCACATCTGGGAGAAAAAGGGATAGCTCAGCAGAGCATTTTTTTTAGCAGAGATAAGATCAGGTCCATATGCTTTGGGGGGGGGTGAAGCCTTTTTTTTTTAGTTATGATATGAGAAGAGACAATAATAAAATAATCTAGTCGGGTGTTTGTTTATCGTTGAAAAAGTGGTTTGCTAAGTCCTGGTGGAGCTTAAGGGAATCCCGTTGGGCAAACAGTTACACTTTATTCACTGCCAGGGAAGAAACCTGGTTGAATACTGCAGGAATTGTTGATCGCCCATTGTTCACTACGCTAAAATAGATTTTCCAGAAACTGCAATTTTCTTATTTCTATTATGCAATTTCTAGTAATCTGATTTTTAATTGTGCAAAATAAAATTCATGTTTTAATCCACAAAATTATCTCATATCATAAAAAACGAATAAGGATGCGAATGAAGATTCCCTGTATGAAGAACTATTTACATTAATGGCCCAATTCTTGGATGATAAAAGATGCTAAAAAATGATGGAAGCTTAGTAATGGAAATGTTAAGAAACCTTCACATTGCAAAGCAATAATTATAGCACTCTTTTCAGCTAGGAATAAAGTGCAGTATCTGTTCTGATATTACGCTTCATCTTATCTGCCTTTAGTTTGTGAATGAGAAATTCTTTTACATGGAGACAATTTTTATTTTTGCTCCAATCCAGAGTGCACCTTTTTGAGGAGCTGGATTTTCACCGCATTAAGAATCAACCTTGTGTTTAACTCTGCTCTTGTGGGGGAAGACAAGTAATTTGGGAAATCATAGCACTGTACGAAAATGGTTAAAACATGAAGTCAGATTACAGGTCATATTATAATAGCTGAAAATGGTGTGCTCTCATTTAAACAGTTGGTGAAAATAACAGACTGCTTATTAATCACATTACTTTTAAAAGGACTATGGAGACAGTTTTATAAATCAGATTACCAGAAGGCTATATGTTTTTTGTTTTTTTTTATAGTAATAATAACTCAAAAAGAAGATCTCTCGACAAAGGCTTCCTTTCTAGGGCAATTGCTCTTGACATATCAAAGGCCTTCGATAAGGTTTGGCATAAGGGCCTACTTCATAAGATTTCCAGCTACAGTATAACTGGAAATGTTTTTTCAATAATTAAATCATTTCTCTCTGATAGGTTCATAAGAGTAGTGGTCGATGGGCAGCAATCAGAGGCCCACAGTATTAATGCTGTAGTCCCTCAGGGGGCCATCCTGAGCCCAACTCTCTTCCTGATCTACATCAATGATCTAAAACACATACTTAATTCATTCGTTGGCATCTATGCTGATGACACGACCATCTATGGCAACACATCAAAGGCCGTAAATGACAAAGCTCTCTCTGATTCCCTCTCCTCTGATCTTGAGTGCGTGGTTCAGTGGGGGAAGAGATGGCTGGTTACTTTTAATGCATCTAAAACCAAGCTCCTAACTTTACATCATCAATGCTCTGTTCCTCATCTAGCATCAATTGAAATGGATGGCTCTCTTCTTGGGGAAGCTCCATGTTTTGACAAGCTTCTGGGTTTGACCTTTACTCCTAATCTGAAATGGAACATGTATATAAAGTCTGTTGCCCGGGCCGCTGGGAAAATGGTAGGATCCTTCTACCACTCCAGAAGATATCTCACTACTGATGCAATTCTCTATCTCTATAAAAGCCAAGTACGTCTAAGGATGGAATACTGCTGCCACATCTGGGCTGGAGTTTCAAAAAACAGCCTATCCTGCCTTGATAAAGTACAAAATATACTTTGTGGCTTAGTAGGGGATGCTCTCTTCTCTTCCTGCAACCTCTCTCCCACAGAAGAGACGTTGCAAGCCTGTCTTTGCTTTATCGTCATTTCCATGGTAAGTGCTCGTCCGAGCTCTAATCTTTGGTCCCCCTCGCCAATCCTTCATGATAAACACCCGTCTAGCTAAAACCACTGTCAGTAATTTCCCCCACTCTTTATCTGTGCCTAAATCAAAACGTAGATTCCATGAACATAGATTTTTTCTGAGAAGTGCATGCCTGTGGAATTCTCTTTCGTTTACCTGTTTCCCACCTGACTACAATTTGGACCTCTTCAAGTCCAACATGAACAAATTCCTGATTAATCGCCCCCTTAAGACACTTTATCAAATCTCCAATACCAACTATTACTACGATATTATCCCATTGATTATTGTACACAAAATGACCCTTATCCCCGAGTGGCTTACAGGCCTTGATAAGTGGTGATCCCCATGTAAAAAAAAAAAAAAAAAAAAAAAAAAAATTTAAATATCAGAAGTTAGACAGAAAAATGGGTGTTTGTGAATTATAATTGGATATCAAATAAGCATTATAAATAAGAACATTACGTAATTACATGTCATGTCGAAATTAGTAAAAGATTGCGAAAATTACAAAAAAAAAATTATAGAGTAGAAAAATAATTACAAGAAAAAAATAAAATGTATCGAATAATGCAGTTTTTATGGTTTAGTTCATTCTGTATGAAAAAATGACTTATCTCCCTTGTTTTCACTTGGAATTAGAAAATGGCTTTTTTTTTGTAAAAAAAAAAAAATAGTTCTCATCAAGAACTTGTTTACATTGGACTTGAAGACGATCATATTGTAGCCAGCTGAAAAGCTGGGAAATGGACCAGTTCCACAAGCGTACAGTTCTAAGAAAGAAACTTTGTTCATGGAATCTACATTTACATTTAGGCACAGATAAAGAGTAGGGGAAATTATTGATAGTGGTTTCAGCTAGATAAGGGTTTTTTGTGAAAGTTTGGCAAAGGGGGACCATAGATTGGAGCTCAGATGAGCACTTGACATGAAAATAACGATAAAGCAGAGACAGGCTCACAAAGTCTCTTCTGAGAGAAAGAGAAAAGGGCATCCCTCACTAGGCTACGAATGTGGACTCAGTACTCTATCCTTGGACGTACTTGGTTCTTACAGAGTTAGAGAATTGCATCAGCAGTGATATCCACTATAGCGGTAGAAGGATCCCACCATTTTCCCAGCAGCCTCGGCAACAGATTTGATGTATGTATTCCATTTAAGATCAGGAGTAAAGGTCAGACCCTGAAGCTTATCAAAACATAGAGCCTCCCCAAGACGAGAGCCATTCACTTCAATTGACGGGGATCAGAACATTGATGATGTAAAGATAGAAGCTTGGTTTTAGATGCATTAAAATTAACCAGCCACCTCTTTCCCCATTGCACAACATGCTCAAGATCAGAGTAGAAAGAATCAGAGAGAACTTAGTCATTTATGGCCTTTGAAGTGTTGCTAGTGTCGTCAGCATAAATGTCTACGAATGATCTCAGGATGTAATTTAGGAGACTTGATGATAAGAGTTGGGCTTAGGATGGAGCCTTGAGGAACTCCAGCATTAATACTATGAGCTTCTGATTTCTGCCCATCAACCACTACTCTTATGAACCTATCAGAGAGAAATGATTTCATAACTGAGAAAACATTTCCACTTATACCATAGCTGGAGATCTTGTGAAGTAGACCTTCATGCTATACCCTATCAAAGGCCTTTGACATGTCAAAAGCAATTTCCCTTGAAAAGAAGCTAATCCTATGAGATATAACTGTAAGCACATCTGCTGTAGATCTAGCAGAACGGAAACCATATTGCATGTCCCTGAGAAGGTTATTTTTGCTGAAGAGGTTGAGTACTTCTCTATTTAACACAGATTCCAGCAACTTACTCATGATGCACAGGAGATGGATTGGTCTGCATTGAGAGGGAGATGACCTATCACCTGAACTTTTAATTATAATGCATAAGCATGAAAAATGTGTCAGATGACAGGCACACACGGAAACTCAATAAAGATGCCTGTGCAATATGAAAGCAAAAAGGAGGATATAACTGCAGGAAGACCAGACATGATATTCTTGAGTCTAAAAATAAACATCTAAATTTAAGAAGCGGTTGGTATACAAATTGTAAAAAAAATAAAAATAAATAATAAACTTACGTCGAATATTGTAAAAACTCAATTAAATCACAGAAAACCCTAGAGTAAACAAACTCTTCCATATTAGCAGTAATTACTACTACAAACATTATTGCCATGAACGATTTTCTGAGATGGTTGTAGATTGTGGAACTACCACTTACAATTATGGATAAATTTGAGTTTACAAAAAATTGGATGAATCTAAGCAGAGCATCGAATTAGCCGATGCATATTATAGTACTGACAGAGTTCATGTAAAAGATAATGTTGAACTAGATTGCTGAGATCACGGGGTTCGTACGGATTTTCACTGTCCATTTTTCAAAGACTTTTTAAAGTTTTTCAAGGCTTTCTCCAGACAAAATTCAAGTTTTTTTTAAAATAAAATTTGGGATTTGTTTTACAATCCACAGCGATTTAAAAAAGTGATCAAAAATAAAATATAGGATAAATAAATATTACCATAACCAATAAAAGATAAAAGTTACTTTGCACCGTTTTTTTTTTTTAGTGTTTTTTTTTTAGTGTTTTTTTTTTAGTGTTTTTAAGTAGTTTTAAATGCTTTTTATTTCATCTCAAATATTAACTCTCTTTATGGCTTTTAAATTTCCAAGTTCGCTGCCGTCTTGTTTATTTTATCTTATTTTTTTTTTCAGACGACCTCATTTTCAGTTATCAGTATTTTTTTTTTTTGGGGGGGGGTATTCGCCCTTGGAGAGTTCCATCCGAACTAAGAATTTTTTTATTTCTTATTTTAGAGGGAAGGGTCATTTTTATTTATAGCGGCCACCGCTACCTCCACTTCACCCAAAAAATTAAATTCTAAATGAGAGCAAAAAAAAAAAGGTGAGATTTGAACCCCCCCCCCCCCAAAAAAAAGGGGAAATAAAAATGACCCTCCACTCTAAAACAAACTTTCCTTGCATGGATGGGACTCTAATGGCGAAGATGATTTTCAAGGATTTTTTAAGGTAATAAAAAAAATGCACAATAATCCTAAAACCTGCATTATATATACAAACAATACTTTGGAGCGTGAGTTACCAACTGAAAATGGCAGCTTGATAAAATAGATTATAAAAAATAAGTATTTTTCTGAAATTTGCATCAAATACACAAAGATAAATCCATGAATAAAAAAAAAAAAATTAATCAAATAACTGACTTGATTTAATTCATTGTGATTTAAGAGTAGATTAAGTTCTACTAACTTTTACTAACTAGAAGAGCATGATCACTGTTGAATAATGGAAAAGTCTATCAGGCATGTGTATGTTGTGCCGGACTATATGGAAGTAAAATCTGGCCAGTAATGGTCAAAGACATGCATTGTATGAAGAGAAATGATATGAGAAGGATATATAATGGATGTATGAATATTAAAGACAGGCTTAGTCTTGATGGCCTCAGAGGAAAATTAAATCTGGACAATGTAGAGAGTTGAGAGCAGAACAGGAGACTTTAATGGTATGGTCACACTAAAAGAATTGAGGAGTAGTTGGGTCAGTAGATATAGAACAATTATGGTAGCAGCTTCAGTTCACAAGGGAAATGTTCAAAGCCAAGGAAATCATGGGAAGAAAGTGATAAAAATGGACGGGAGAGGAAGAGGGATAAATAATGACCTGGCCAGAGAAGAGTTATTCTGGAAGACAATTTCTTGTTGCCACATCTGGGCAGGAGCTGCTAGAAGCAGCTTACCCTGCCTTGACAGAGTTCAAAATAGACTTCGTAGCTTAGTGGGGGATGCTCTTTTCTCTTCCCTGCAACCTCTCTCCCACAGAAGAGAACTTGCGAGCATGTCTGTTTTATCATTATTTTCATGACAAGTGCCCAGCTGAGCTTCAATCTATGGTCCCCCCTCTCCAAACTTTCATGAGAAACACTCGTCTAGCTGAAACCACTATCAATAATTTTCCCCACTCTTTATATGTGCCGAAACCTAAATGCAGATTCCATGAACAAAGCTTCTTTCTTAGAACTGCATGCCTGTGGAACTCTCTTCCAATTGCCTGCTTTCCAGCTAACTACAATCTGATTGCCTTCAAGTCCAACGTAAACAAGTTCTTGACCGTGCCCCTAAGTAATCCAATTTACAAAATTCCCACTATTTACGTTTATTACGCTATAATCACATCGACTAATGTATACCCATTAACCTTTATCCTCGAGTGGCTTCCAGGCCTTGATAAGTGGTGATTCCTGTGTAAAAAAATTAAAAACAAAAAAAATCATCTAATACATGCCAGCATGTACACAGAATAAAGATGATTTAGGAAGTCCAGTGAAATCACGAATCGAAATACATAACATTTTATTGGTTGTTCACAACTTATTACGGTTCAAATTACAAATAGCAGATGCCATGGAGAAACTTTTAGCTTTGTCTACTATCTTGCAACTCTGTTTAAATGGATGAATACATTCCTTTGTGATGTTCCTATTTACTTGCCTCGCCACAAGGGCAGAGTTAGACACACGGTCAGCTTTTAATACGGGGAAAATCCAGCTCCCAAAATGGGGCACTCTGGATAGCAATAAAAATTTAAATTAACCTCAGTCCTGCAGAATTTCTCCTTCACTGACAGAACAGAAAAGATGAAATATAACGTCAGAACAGATACTATCCAGTGCGAACAAAGACCCCCTCCCCCCCCCCCAAAAAAAAGATAGTAGTATTCATAGAGTTTTAGAACCTCAGAATATAGACGATTCATCTTCTTGTATATAATAAGGGAGGTGCAATTTTTCCCCTCTGGACCAAAATACCGTAGGTTTACACCAACAGATGGCACATAAAAGTTTATTATGTTTACACTATTGGCCATTACCTTATATAACTATAGAACTCCATTACAGACATTATTCCGTAAGATTAAATTATTACATTTATTCCTAGGAGCGCCATCTTCATCACCGTTATAACGTACAGAGAAAGCAGCTCAAACTTTTACTCTCTATTCGATAAAACCTTACAACCCCATTCTAACCCTTGTGCATTTATACATTTTTCTCCTTTCCTGGGTCTACTCCGTCATTAACTAACTTGTGAATTCACACACATCACCTACTGTTAACGCTTTTACCTTACACAAACAAGGATTTCTCCCTTTTCCACCCCTTGAAATCTCATTGGTTGAGATCTGCATATTCGGTCATTCCCAAATGAAAGAAACATTCAAAAACGAACATTCCAGAGATTACAACAAACATGGCTTACATGTTAAATAACCCGATTACAAACTTCGGAATCTCGGAAAAAGAAAAAAAAAATTTTTGACTCTCACTTTAACACGATAGCATGTGTGTTCTTTTGTGTGTCATGCTTTCCGGCAAATTTCATTGGTTGAGATTTAATTCCGGAATACACATTTACGAACGCTCCAGGCAGTATTCGATTAGCGTGTTCTCATGTCTATATTTGTTTTTAATTCTATAAAATTTAGGGTTTTATCTTTCTGGTAAACGCAAAAGTTAGGAAATAATTCATTTTAAGTTATTCCGTAGTAAAAAACAATAAATTTCTCGGACGTTTATTTTTTTTTTAAATCACTACTTTATGTTGTTTTTAACGGTCATGCTTACATTATTAAATAGAGAAAAATAAATAACTCACCTCTTTTTTATTATTTTATCCTTTTTTATTGTTCTACACGCTATTGTATTAATATATAGACTTATTTTACAGTTTTATTCCATGGCAAATGCTCGTCTGAGCTCCAATCTCTCGTCCCCCCTCGCTAATCTTTCACGAGAAACACCCGTCTGGTTGAAACTACTCAATAATTTTCTCCACTCTTTATCTGTGCCTAAATCCAAATGTAGATTCCATGAGCAAAGCTTCTTTCTTAGAACTGCATGCCAGTGGAACTCTCTGCCGCTTGCCTGTTTCCCACCTGACTACAACTTGGACGTCTTCAAGTCCAATATAAACAAACTCCTGACAAACCGCCCCCTTAAGTAAGACACTATCAAAACTCCCAATACTAAAGATTACTACAATACTATCTCATTGATTACTGTACACGCAAAACCCTTATCCCTGAGTGGCCTTCGGGCCTTGATAAGTGGTGACCCCCATGTAAAAAAAAAAAAAAAAAAAAAAAAAAGTGCTAGAATAATATGATGGTGTTTCTGTTCATGCTGAACGCCTACAGAATGCCCAGCAGCAATATTTTACATATAAAAGATGCCGCTGTGGAATTTCCACAGTTCCCGCTAGTTTAAATTATTACCAGTACTATTTTCATTAATATCTTACTAACATCACGAGGGAACAAATTAGTTGTTTTATTGATTATTTGCTATTTTACGAACTAGAAATTGGAGATTCATACTTTCCTTGCTGTTTACATTTAATTCATTTACAGTGACAAATTATTATTATTCATATTTTTTATTTCAGTAATAAAGTTAAGTGACACATCATTAGTGATTATATTTTATTTTAGTAATAAAAGGTGACGAGACAGCAATTCGTTTTTACTAAATGGTTATTACAGACGCTTTATAAAAACATTTCGTCTCATTTTGTTTACAAGTTGCCGATTAGATTTTTTAGTTTACAAGTTTGTTTATATTATAAATGCTTCAAACTTTAAATGGCAAAAATATTTTTTTTTTTTTTTGAATACTACTACGGACGCACACGTTATTTAACAAATAAAAAACAGGTAAATATGAAGATGCTTTCCACCTTCGACCAATCTTTTAAAATTAACCCTTTTATAGTTTTTTTTTTTTTTTTTTTTTTTTTGCGGGATGTTGAAAACAAAAAAACATGTTTAAAATTCCGCCAAACAAGTAGTTTCAAAAATATTTTAAAAAAATGTTAGTTTCAAAAAAGTAGGGGGATCACTTGTACATGATAATTTAACGTACAATAAGCACCCACTTTATGGCTATCTTTTGTTGGGGGTGGGGGTCAGCGTTCAATGAACAAAATTTCACGTAATCGGCGCACCCACCTTTTTTGTGGGAGAGGCTAAAAGGCATTAATAATCGATTTGATGTGCATCTACAATAGACAAAAAACAAAAGGGGGGGGGTGCTCATTTTTTTCTTTCTTTTCTTTTCACACAGGAATTACCACTTATCAAGGCCCAGAAGCCACTCGAGTATAAGGGTTAATGGGTATACATTAATCAATGTGATTATAACATAGTAAACATAAGTAGTGGAATTTTTGTAGGTTGGATTACATAGGAGGATGGTTCATCTTCCAGCAAATTTTGTGACAACCCCACCCTCAGACACAAAATTGGGTGTCTATTCCGAAAGCCATTTTTAACATAAGAAAGGTTGGGGGGTTGACAAACGACAAAAACAACAGCCGTATTTTAAATTTTTATGCGGAGGGGGGGGGGGCTGCATGCTACCACTGGGCAACGCCAGTTAACGGGTCCTGCTAATAATATATATACATTTCATTCTATGATCAAATAAACACCCATTCACACTTTGTCATGTTCTCTATTGAATGTAGGACGTCATTTTTATAACACCTGAAATCGGAAAGCTTGCTAACCGCATCAAGAACATTACTGCAATATTCAATCAAACCTCTATAAATAATGATGCTATATATTTGTAGTCATCGACATACAGTCCTGTTTCGTTGTATCACAACTCATCAGTGCCGCTAGACTAGCACCTCTCCCAAGCCGAGGATTGAACCTAGAACCATTGTGTTGACAGTCAGCAGTTCTACCGATCGACCCACAGGAGCGGCGCCTGTAAATAATTTCACCAAATGTCTATTTAAACAAACATCCGTTCACCACTTTTACAGTGCCCTAACCGCTTTGTTTATAAACAAAGGGAGAGCGTCGCATTTTTCAGCCAATTAAGTAGCGGGTGAGATTACTTACGACAGTGCTCTACCCAAAGAGGGGACACAATATATGACCTCAGGATACTGGCCCTAGGATACAGTTTTGTCAGGTTACAGTATTTGCCCCACCTTACGGTGTTATTTATGTTATTTGATTATATACATGTTTATTATATACTGTACTGTATTTTGTTACTAATTTTTAATATGGATTGTATAAATTTTGCTTAGGCCCCGCCATACAGCGATTTCACCTTATGATCCAAACCCCAGAACAGATTAATGCTGTATCCTTGAGTTCTACTCTCTGTGTGTGTGTGTATATATATATATATATATATATATATATTGGTACATTTAGGCAACATTTTTTCAACCCAACAGACATCAAATACAATGGAGATATTTTACTTTATGATTCTTTTTTTTTTTTTTTTCGATTTTCTGTATAATCCTTTTTATATCACAATCAAAGATTATAATGAAAGTTGCATGGTTATCACAAGCACTTTTGATTCGACTGTGAATCATCTTCAGGTGGAATTCATGGAGTTGATGAGGTGGAAGTGAATAGAAGCGAAAATGGAAAGTAAAAAGGTGTAAAGTAAAATACACAATAAATTGTATCGAGTGATGGGAGGTTAAAAGTATGTGAAAAAAAAATCAATTAAAAATCAATTAAAAACTAAGTCGATTAAAAATCTGAGTTTTAAAATCAACGAGTCCATGAGCCAATATTAGCAATGCACATCATTTACGTGCTCTGTCAGACATTTTAATACATTTTCTCGAATGTGATGTTATTAATAGTAGGGTGCTTGATTCTAATATAAGATGTTTCGAGAATTTTTTTTACTTTTTTTAAATTGTTTTCGTGTTGTACAATTTTTTTTATTATCAACAAAGATTTACCTAAGATTAAATGGTGTGACATTTATGTTCTTTTATTAAATGCCGGTATAAGGCGCTGGTACTGCTTAGATGCATAGTAAGGCAGCACGACAACGTTGTCATTGTATGTCCAATGTATGCATTAGTGTTTTGTTTATTTTGGGTTGGTTGTTTTTGTTTTACGGCATATCAACTCTTTTCGGGTTATTTAATGCCGAATCCAAAGATTTTGAAGAAAATTTTTTTAATAGCATATATTTGTTGTTTTCACGTCGGTTTCTATTTAACCCATAGTTGGGACCCTAACAGATACTACCACTCCGGATCAGAGTGGACCTGGGAGCGATGGTAATTAAAGGGTGGCTCCACACTCCCCAAAGCCCACAAGCTGGGGCCTCATCACTGGATATAGTTTAAGGTCATATTTAGGACCCCCATTGAGGGACTTTTACCCTCTGGAGGGGGCAGTCGGCGTATTCTAATGCCCCACCGACAGGGCCGTTTATTTTTGGAGTTACATTCTCCTAGAAGGCATTTGAACTTATATACAACATTGGTTTGCTCTAATGTTTTTATAGCTGGAAGTTGTTTTTAACCACAAGGTTTTGAGTTCTAAACTTCTTATAATCTAGAATATAAATCTCACCTATCTATTTAAATGTATGTATGTATGTTTGTATGTTTCGCAAAAACTTTCAACAGAGGCAACAGATTTTCACAAGATCAGTATCGTTTTGAAGCTCAACCCTTTGGATGACAAACTGGCCAAAAACATTAATTCCTTCACCCTAAACTTGGCCGTTTTGTACAAGGAGGGGTCGATTTTTTTCACCGACATTTCATCACCGTTCGATTGACTTCAGTTAATTTCCACACTTTGACTTCCAGTCGTGACACGGAGACTGGCTAAGACGTCAGATTTTCTTTCAGTTTTTTTCCTGCCTTTGTGGCATGGGTTCGAGCCTGCCTGCCTGCCTACTTTTTTTTTTTTTTTTTTTTTTTTTGCTCAAAAAACACCGCCAAACACCCGGGCAACGTCAGGTACCCAAGCTAGTAAATAATAAATTTAATTCTACTGTTTCTATCAACAGAAGTATCTATGGAGGATGCTTTTAATTTCCTTTTCTTCAACTCTAAAATTTCGATGTATTTGTTTTTGGTAAATATATATACTAGGAGTTCAGTTCGGCTTTGCTTGGGCCCTATGTACTGTTCATAACTTTATGTGCATAAATATGTACGGTAATGCCTTTCTATATAATAGGCTTCCTTAACTACCATAGAGAGAAGTTGGTAGAGACCGCAGAGGTTGAATTTTTTTTAAAACTTTGACCCCAATTTTGACCCCTTAACATTTGTTTTGAGCTCAAATTAAATTGTTTGACCCATGTTCAAGTAATCTACATCTAAAATTTCAAGTGCTTAGACCCAAAATTGGTGGAGGAGTTTGGTAGAGACTATAAAAGGTCAACTGTCAACTTTGACCTCTTGGCAGCCAAATTTTCGCCCCAAAAACTGATTAAAAAGCTTTCTGCATGTCTGAATATCCTTTATGTAAAATTTCAAATTTTTAGACCAAAAATTGGCTAAATAGTTTGCTAGAGACCGCAAAGGTCAAATTTTTTTTTTTTAATTTGACCCTAATTATGCCTTCTTAGCATTTATTGTTTTGGGCTCAAATCAAATTATAAAGTTAGATCCATGTCCAAGTAACCTATATCTAAAATTTCAAGTGTTTAAACCCAAAATTGGCAGAGGAGTTTATTTGGTAGAGTTCTTAAGGTCAAATCGTTGAACTTTGACCCCTTAACATCCAAATTTCTGGCCAAAAACCGATTAAAAAGATTTTTGCAAATCTCAATACCCCTTATGGCAAATCTTGTGTCTGTAGACCGAAAATTGATAGAGTTATTTGGTAGGGAAATGTATACACACACACAGACAGACACATACATTTACACTTTTATAGATATATAGATATAAATATAGTCACTGTCCACAGACAACTTGAAAGATTTAATGGACCATGTCATCCTTTTGCTACTTCAGCATTTATTACATCATAAAGGATCTTGATATTTTCAACTTGTTTTAGTTGATTACATCATCCTTGTGACATCATCCAGTGAGCACCTACCATAAAAATGATTTAGAGAAAAACTAATGATGTCACTTTATGAAAAAGAACATTGTAGAAAAGAAAAGAGATCATTCCCCACTAGATTTCAAAGTTGGTTTTGTACTGTCAAGGAAGGAAAAAAGTACTCTGAATGGCACCTCCCTAAATGTGACGACAGTACTCAATCACAGAACATACCTGACTCTTTTACAGGTAAAAAATTGTGTCAGGAGTGAGGTACTTTCTGGGGCGGTAGAATGATCCAACCAATTTTTTCAGTGACCTTAGCAATCGATTTGATGAAAGTCTTTCATTTCAGACCTGGAATGAAGATCAGTTTTAGGAGATTATCAAAGCAAAGGGCTTCCTCAAGGGTAGAGCCATTCATTTTAACTAAGACGAAACGAGAATTAGAGTGTTGGTGGTGAAAGGATAGAAGCTTTGTTCTAGAAGTATTAAAAATAAGCCACTTTCCCCCCCCCATTGCGCCAAGTACTTCAGGTCGCAAGAAGAAGAACCAGAAAGATTCTGATCATCGATTCTTTGAAATGCTACCGTATATGGTCGTGTCATGTGCATAGATTTCAACAAAAGATCTCAGAAAATGATTAGGAAAATCGATAAATATGAGGAAGAAGATTGGACCTAGAATGGATTCTTGAGGCACACCTGCATTGATACTGTTTGGATTCAGCTTTTGCCCATTAACAACTGCCCATTTAAAGTTCTACTAGAGCAAAAGGATTTGATGGTTGAAAGCACATACCATTAATAGCCTTTCCTCCCAAACTTATTGCATGCTAAGTTACTATTTTCAGTGATGACAATTTATTTTTTGTTTTCTAGCATCACACTCAAACTAAACGCCTTCTTAACAATACCAGACCAAGTTTCTGATATACCGGTAATTTCCGAAAATGCTATATACCGAATTACCGCGAAACATGTATTTTTTCCGACCACATGTTTTTGTGTTGTCAGGGAGCTAAAAATAGCTACCCAATCGCTGCTTAGCCTCAATTTAGCGCAAGCCTAACCTTCTGCAAATGGCTTCCTTTGTTTTTGCGGAGTTATGAGTTGTTTTGTAGGCTAAAGTAGCCATGAAGTAAAATAGTGACGAACCAAGAACTTCGACAGGTAAAAGAGCGAGATCCAGGAGTTTCATGATGCAACAAGTACTGGATAAATTGACAAATTCTGATTCAGACGAATTTGATCAGGAGTATGTGTCTGAATCCAGGAACACTAGTGACGATGAATATATTGATGAAGGAGAAAGTGATGATAATTCTGATGATGCAAATGGGCCTGTGCATCAACGAGGGCTCCACCTGTTGGACGAACTGGAACATGAAGGCTGAATGCTGGCAGCAAAAAGTTACTAAATGAGTTTAAACTTTTTTCACAATCTTGCCCAGGAGGCCAGGCGCAGGGGTAAATTAGGTTCAGTAGCTAAGGTCTGGTAGGGTTAAGGTGCATGTTTGGTTCGTCTTGCTATATGGTTGTGAAAGCTGGACTATCTGCCTCAAAATACAAGAACGCATTAATAGTGCAGAAATTTGGTTTGTGAGACAAATGTTAGGGATTGTTTGGAAAGATCACATTTTTAATGGACTAGATTTGGATGCACTAAAAAATACTGATGGAAACTTATGAAAAGACAAATGATGTTCTTGGGACATATTTATCGTCAAAGAGGCATAAAACATTTCGTATTGACTGGTAAATCAATCACCCATTTTAGAACCACTCAATATTTTTAGGCCAAAAATTCTGCGAGTTTAGCCTTCTTTTCAGAGATTTTAAAAAGCAAAATTCACAAAAAAGCTAAACTGCTTAAAAAAGTGACTCAAAATAAAATGTCTTTAATATCAGGAACTGAATCTGACAGATCACCGTTTGCTACTGACTTTGATTCACTTTCTCTTGTTTTCTCACATTTGGATTAATAGTTTCATTTTGGTTGTTATATTCACAATGTTTTTAGTCAATGAAACGTCCAGTCTTCATGGTTGACAGGATGAGAACAATGTATCGTGTGGATTAAATAAAGGATTCAGTTTAACAAGAAGCTCAAGGTTACATCGGCTGAAACATTGTGATTACAATCCAAATTCAGAATCTTCATCTATAAATTTGGAAACATTAACATTGTTTAATTTTATTGCTTTTGGCTGTAAAATATAGTCTGTAAAAAAAGAAAAACAGATTTTTCTGTTTGTTTTTCTTCTTTCCACATGACACTGATGATTTGTATCGGATTTAAGTCAACCACAGAAGGTTGTTCCTATACAATGAAACTGCTGGTTCGTCTTTGGAATATGTACATATAGTTTATATATATATATATATATATATATATTATATATATATATTATATATATATTATATATATATTTTATATATATATTATATATATATTATATATATATTATATATATATTATATATATATTATATATATATTATATATATATTATATATATATATATATATATTTTATATATATATTATATATATATTATATATATATTATATATATATTATATATATATTATATATATATTATATATTATATATATATTTTATATATATATTATATATATATTATATATATATATTATATATATATATTATATATTATATATATATTTTATATATATATTATATATATATTATATATATATATTATATATATATATTATATATATATTATATATATATATATATTATATATATATTTTATATATATTATATATATATATATATTATATATATATTTTATATATATTATATATATATATATTATATATATATTTTATATATATATTATATATATATTTTATATATATATTATATATATATTATATATATATTATATATATTATATATATATTATATATATATTATATATATATTATATATATATTATATATATATATTATATATATATATTATATATATATTATATATATATTATATATATATTATATATATATTATATATATATTATATATATATTATATATATATTATATATATATTATATATATATATTATATATATATTATATATATATTATATATATATTATATATATATTATATATATATTATATATATATTATATATATATTATATATATATATATATATATATTATATATATATATATATATACACAAAATAAAATAAAAATTACAATTAAATTTACCAAAATGATGAAACTAAAGTATATTATAAATATTCAAGAATTAATATTTATAAAGTAATCTCAACCAGATGTAAAAGCTCAATAAAACCAAGTAGGAGATAGCGCTTATAATAGAGCCGTGTTAAAAGCTTTTATTTTTCTTTTATTATTATTGGAAATTTTCCCCCTTTTCCTTGTACATATTTGTGAATTATTCCACGGATTTCGGCCTTTTTTATTATTTTGGACCATCTTCCAATTACGCAGTTTCCTTGGATTTTACTTGTGTGAATAGAAAATTAAATTAATTTTCTTGGACTTACATTTTTGAATTTTACCATCATTGGATACCTTATCTTTCACCTGACTATCTATTTACGCGAAATCACCTTTTTCTTCGCCCTATTGCCTCTGCTTCACTTTTTGTTATCAAGTAAGATCTTTGACTTACTTGCAGTGTCATCAAATACTTTTGTATGCAAAATCCCATCCCTCATTTTGCTAATTCCTACTGTCTGATGAGAAGGAAAGTATTTCTTCCAAACTCTGCAGATTAAGGACTATCCACTTATTAAGCGTTTCCTTTTCAGATTAAATATGTTTTTAACTCTTTTTCAAAGTGTTTTTTTAACATGTTTTATTAACTATTTGCTTATATATATAGTATTCATTTCCTGGTTTAAACTAAAAAATTTTTGACATTTATTTGTGACTGCAATTTTTGGTTGTTTTGTTTTACAGCATATCAACCCTTTTCAAGTTATTTAATGCTTAATCCAGTTACTTTGAAAAAAGTATTCATGTTGCATGCAGTTATTTTGTAGAAGGTTTTTAATCTTCAAGCTCTTAGTATCTTCAATCGCTAGTTTGTAGTGTTTAGTTTGGTTGTTCTATAGTGGATTTTATCATTTTTGTTTCCTGCCCTGCAGAACATGAATGAGTTTTGCAATGGGAGAGGGGAAAAAGGTTACAATATTAATGTTTGGTACATTTTAAGTTAGAAAACCTGTCAGGAAGCGGGGGGGGGGGGATGATGGGAAGAAGGAAAAGGTTGGTTGCTGTTTTTATTTTTGGTTGTGCAGAATATAATCAAGTTTTGCAAAAGCAAGTAGAAAAACAACAGGCTTCAATGTTAGATGCATTTTGTCTCAGGAAGCCAATATCTTGAGACAGCCTGATCTGGTAGCACCAAGACTGCAATCTTTGTTAATTTTATGGCCATTCTACATACTTAATTTCTTACAATCGCCTTGACTTATTTTCCTAATTAGAAAGAAAAGAATGGGTGCAGGATTATTTACTAAACCTTGCTTAGCCTGAAATTGTTGAAAGTTTGTTTTTTTTTTTTTTATATATTACTGCGTCTCGAATCAAGGCATAATACAAATTCATTTAATTTAAAACAAGATTTTAATTTTTTATTTACAAGAATTTGGGGCACTTGTGCAGTTTAATATCCCCAAGCAAAAAATATTCATTCTAGGAGAGTTCTGTCCATGCAAGGGAAGAGTTACTAAAACCCCACCCTCTTCCCATGTTAAGAGTATTTTTCTAAATTTGTTTGGGGATGTTAAACTGCACAAGTGCCAAGTTTTAATACAACTCAACAGCAATTTAATTTGTGAAACTAAATTTTATACAATTGGTTAATTCTAATTTCAAAATATTTTTCTCTATTCTTCTGAGATAATTCTAATCAGAATGCGATTCCAAAATAAAGTCAAACCAATGTTGTTTTCATCAAAGATGTGGCTGCACTGATCAAATCTTTACTCTATGAAAAATTCTCAAACATTATTGGTGCTTCCAGCAAAAGACAGTTGTCAGTTTCCTTGATTTTGCTGTTGTATCTGACTATTAATCATGGTGGTTTCTGGAAGGTTATGCAAGCGGGTAATGTTCCACCTAAGTTTCTCAGTTATCTTGAGTCATACTTCTGTTTGACACGATCCCACATATGCATGTATGGTGAGGTTTTGGAACCCTTTGAAAATCAATCTAGTATTTGGTAAGGATGTGCGTTTTTGCCAATACTTTTTAATTATTGGATGCCTTAAAAGTTGTTGGTCGCAACTTTGCTGCCAAGGACTTAGACGACACACAAATGATATCACACTACTTGGGTGAAACATTTGCCGATCTCAAGTCTTCCATCATAGATTGGGATGAAAATAAATGTATCGAAGACAAAAATACTCGCTGTTGGCTTTGCCTCAACAAGAAAAACAACTATTGTTCTTAAGAGTGATGTTTTTTTAAGAGGTTGCTGATTTCAAATGCTTTGATGCCATCATCACATCCATGCATCAAGGTGAATCTGACATCAAAGTGTGAATTGGCCTTTTGCCAACTCAATTCCTGTCTAATCAAGATCCAAGATAAGGTGTATTATCAAAGGAAGGATCTACCAAGCACTAGTACATACTTTTATGGTAGAAATTACATACAAAGCACTAGTACATTCTTTTATGGTAGAAATTACATACAAAGCACTAGTACATTCTTTTATGGTAGAAATTACATACAAAGCACTGGTACATTCTTTTATGGTAGAAATTACATACAAAGCACTGGTACATTCTTTTATGGTAGAAATTACATACAAAGCACTAGTACATTCTTTTATGGTAGAAATTACATACAAAGCACTGGTACATTCTTTTATGGTAGAAATTACATACAAAGCACTGGTACATTCTTTTATGGTAGAAATTACATACAAAGCACTGGTACATTCTTTTATGGTAGAAATTACATACAAAGCACTAGTACATTCTTTTATGGTAGAAATTACATACAAAGCACTAGTACATTCTTTTATGGTAGAAATTACATACAAAGCACTGGTACATTCTTTTATGGTAGAAATTACATACAAAGCACTGGTACATTCTTTTATGGTAGAAATTACATACAAAGCACTGGTACATTCTTTTATGGTAGAAATTACATACAAAGCACTGGTACATTCTTTTATGGTAGAAAGTACATACAAAGCACTAGTACATTCTTTTATGGTAGAAATTGCTGGCTAATAAGAATGAAAGATTTTAAGTGGAAACTTTCAATCATTGCTGTCTGCATTGCATCGTTATTGTCAAATGGTAACACTTTCTCAAATAACTTAGTACGTTCCTGCTGCAAAATTAACTCTGTTCAACAAGTCATCCTTATCAAATGTCAGTACTGGATGAATTACATCTTCTGTTGTTAACTGATCATCAAACACTGACTGAGATGGTCTGGTCATGTGGCTTGCATGGAGGACACTAAACTGCCAAAACAAGTGCTCTTCAGTCAACTAAATGCAGGAAATCGACCCAGTGGTTGTCCGCTACTTAGATTCAAAGATCTGCTGAAGAAATCTCTAGATGATGCCAATCTAGATCCAAACACCCTTAAAGCCTCAAACAACAGACACGAATGGAGGAACAGAATCAAAGTAGGTACAAGCCAATTCGAAGAAAATAGAAGAGCAAATCTAATAACCAAGTGGCAACAAAGGGCCCTTAGAGCCAATTAACTGCAACCCCCCCCCCCACAATACAATGTGACGAATGCCCCTGACTATTCAGAGCCCAAAGTGTTTTTTCCAACTACAAAAGAACTCACCATCCCGATAATAACTAAAATTCTTATGAAACTCATAAAACTTTCTCTTCTGCTTCTTTTCTGTATTGAACTTGGGAACTATGATATTTCAAAACAAATGCATGCCGGCGACGATAACCTCTGTTGTCAACTGGGGAGGGGGGGGAGCGTCATCTACTAAGCAAATGCCCCAGCTTCCTTGCAAGGTTGAAAACACATGATGAAAAAAAAAAACAAAAAAAAAACATTAAAAATTGGCTGATGATGGTTAAAGCTGACTTGGAATCCAACCTGGACACCTGTGTCTACAGAGTTCACCATTAGAACAGCTAGTGACTAGAGATTATCCAATTATTAAATTCAAATCATCAGGCTTGGTTCGTCTTTTTGATGGATGCAGTGGTGACAATGGATAGAGCCTGCTGAATGCTACTTCATGTATAAGTTACACCTCAAACACCTTATTTTGACATAAACTGTCTTAGTAGAAATAAAAACATAAAAGATAAGTTATATCAGACGCCATCATGTATGTGAAACACTGAAATCAAAATTATGTTTGGAACCCTAGAAAATGACCTCCAATCTGTAACTAAATGGGAATGTAAATGGATAGCAAAATTTAATGCTACTAAGACAAAGCTCCTTTCCTTGAACAATTACATTAAACCATTTTCCAACCACCAATTGACATGGCTAATAATAGCACTCCACCTGAGAGTTCATGATTCAAACTCCCTGATCTAACATTCACAGGCAACATGAATTGGAACAAATACATAAAAGACAATGCCAAGGCTGCTGCAAAGAAGGTGGCTTCTCTCTACCATGCTAGAAACCTACTCACACCTGCAAAAGTCACCATTTGCCCATGCATGGTATATTGTTACATATCTGAGCTGCTGCATCTACCACTCGTCTCAAAAAAAAAAAAAAAAAAGTCTCCAATCTAATGGGTCCTGCACTATTGGTCAAGCTCCAACCTGTCCCATCGCCGCAATGTTGCATCTCTGTGCTTGTTTTACTAGTACTTTAATGGAATGTGCCCCAACAAACTCATAGCATTCGTGCCTCCTCAACATTAATATCCCCCAACTAACCCGACAAGCAATAAGATTTCACCCCTTCACTGTAAAGGTCCCCACCATCACCAGCGATCCTGCCATTTAACAGCATTGGCGAACATGGCTCTCCAATGCGGGCGGCTATCCATAGCCCGAAACAACTCAACTTTTATTTAATTGGAATTCATTATTGAGATGAGTATTATTTATTTATTGCGGACGATTATCCTCATCTGTTTTAGTTGTTTCACGACATCTCAGCCAACTATTCATCTGGCCTTTGTCAGGTCGTAACCACAATGGGATAGGAACTCTGAATTTCCTAACTGCATCTTCAGCCATTACTACCTTCCATAGTAGTCGTTTCACCACATTTTGGCCAAATAAGCCTCTGGTCGGCTTTGGGTAGAATTGAAACCGCTATTCTTCAGGCAATGCTTATGTGGAACCGTAGGTTTCAATCCTATCCAAAGCCGATCAGAGGCTTAGTTGGCCAAAACGTGGTGAGATGACAACAACTATGGAAGGCAGTAATGGCTGCGATGCAGTTAGGAAATTTGTCATTCCTATCCCGTCATGGTTACCACCTGATGAAGGCCAGAGGAATGGTTGGCCAAAATGTTGTGAAACTACAACTAAGAAAGATGAGAATAAATAAATAATAAGCTCAACTTTTGACACTTATCCAGTCCAATCGATCAAGTTGGACATTAAAGTACATCTTGGTCGACCTTGCTTTTTCAAACGTTGCATTAAAAACCGAGCACCTCCTATAAACATTAAAAAAAATTTTTTTTTTGATAATGTGATAGACTTTCCATTGGATAATAATCTGCTGAAAACGACGAAAATAAAAAAATATAGAGGGGAAGAATACTGCTTCCATCGTGCGTCCATTAAAGAAACCGAAACTCACAGGAAGTTATATTACGAACAAAGTTTAATATCAGAAACTGAGACTGGCAAAACATTGCAGGTGAGCGTACCAGAAAACGAAATGAGATCAAATTGACAATTGGCCTTTTTTTTTTTTTTTTTTGGCTTGAACTTTGCGCTTTTCAGATTAATTTGTTATGTTTTATTTTTTTAAATTTAAAAAACATTTGAAAAATAATAATTAAAAAAACATTTGAAAAAATTAATTATTTTCCATGTTTTCTTTTGTTGTTGTTGTTGTTCTTGCATTTATTCTACCTAAGTAGAAAATAAAATTTGTTTAAATTGTTTCTTTTAGAATTTCCGAGTTGTCAATTTGGTCTCATTGCGTTAGTCTCATTTCGTTTTCCGGTACGCTCGATCTGACTTTTTGATCACCCGTCTGGTCCGCCATATCAGAGAATTATCGTTAGTTATTTAGAGACATACACATTTAAATCATGATTTTCTCTAGTCTAGATGAGTGCAGTAAATAAACTTTTAACTCGAAATGACCCCTAATGTACTAATGTATAACGTAAGACACACAAAAGAAACGTTTATAATGCGTACACAGCTTTATTTTCTCATAGAACCACCGACCGCTTTCAATGGATTTTACCCATTTTTCGATCCTTGAGTCATTATCTTGCCGTAAGAGGGTAACAAACACTTCACTGTTTGAACAAGTCGCGTAATCTCTTGGATTGCTTCAAATGTTAATAGGTACTTCTACAGTTTATGAACCGTGCTATATTGTAGATAGGATTTCCTTTCCAAGTTAAATTCACTGTTTTTTTTTTATATCTTTTGTTATTAAATTGTTATGTAAAGTACAAATTATTTAAGAAGTCCCCCCCCCCTGTTAAGAATGGGGTTCTAAATAATATTTCAGCACGGTCCGTATGCTGCAGAAGCACTTGTGATTATTACCTTATATATATAAGTAATCTTACAAGTGAAAAAAAAAAAAATTAAAACGAATTAACCATAATTGATTCATTGGTTTTTTTTTTTCAATTAAGCACTCTCGAAATTAAGAAAAAAAAAAAAAAAAAAAAGATAGCAACGTTGTTTGAAACAAAACAAAAAAAAAAACATGTAAATTCGTAGCTATTTTATGACGTTGGTCACATTTTTCTATGGAAGCACATAAAGTAACAATTTGCAAAAAGCAAAACAAAAACGTCTAGAATTACTTTGGAGCTAACCTACTTAGTGTTTGCAAAATTTATAAATACAGATTTTTATGATTGCGGATGCTAAAGTAAAAAATAAAACGAAAAAGATCTACGACGTAGAAATAAATGTACCCCCCCCCAGTAAAAAACAAACAAAACAAAAAAACATTTAATGCCATTGTGGCATTGCCAATACGACAGTTTGTTTTTATAGACTTCTAATTTTCTTGGAGAAAAAAAAAAAAAAAAAAAAAAAAAAAAACACGAACCGTAATGTACGGTTTTAATATTTATGTTTTTAACAAAAGTTTTACGTTTTAAAATTACGTTACAAGACACAAACGTTTAAAAAAAAAAAAAAAATTAGTGTTAAATAACAACTAACAAAACATGAATCTTAAATTTGTGAACGTTTTCAACGTCAGAAATTCTCTTCGCTTCAAAAGACGTCGTCCACTCGTCCACAAATGCACGTTTAGATATAATCGTTTTTACATATTCCAATTTTTTCAAATGTAGGTAATAAAGTAACAAATATTCATAGAGATTTAATTTATCTCGATTATTATTATTTTTTTTAAGTTGCAAATCGTTCTTGCATCTGTGATATTTGAAGTTCTTTTTTTCGGTACTTATGCAGAATACGGACCGTGTTGGAATAATAAAAAAGTTCTCGCTTCTTCATGTTAAGAATGGGTAGAAACACATTCTTAACATGAAGAAGGGAGAACTTTTATTCTTTTTTTCTGTACTTTCACTTAATAATTAAAGTGAAAATGTGCACTCACTGATTGTTTGTCCACCCTGCAAAAGGAGGTTTATTCCGAAAGCCGTTCTTAACATGGAGAGGTTGAAAATAAGAAAATGTCTTTCGGAATTACCCCCCTCCCTCGACCTCCTCATGTTAAGAACCGGCTTTCGGATTAAACACCTCCAACCTCCCCATGTTAAGAACAGCTTTCGGAATAAACACACTTTGCAGGTTGGACAACCAGTGCAGTCAGTGCACACTGACCCAATTTAATAAACAAAATATACCGTAAAAATTGAATTTAACTTGAAAATCATATCCAAAAATAACAGTTGGCATTCTGCATCTTTTTCTAATAATAGAGTTAGTCAACAAAATATCAAGTTCTCCTAAAAATATATATAAAATTAAATCTTGTTTATATTTTGTTACGATTTAAATTGTAATTTAATTTTAAAAAAAATAAAAGCAAAAACAAAAAACGACATAAATCGAATCGTTAAAAAGGATGGCGTATTTTGAAAAGAGAATTTAGGACGCTGAAAACGTATATACACAAGCTATTTCAAATATTTAATAAAATAAAAGACAATTCTTCTTACCGCAATTAAGTCATTTTCGCTTTTAAAAGAATGGAATCAGTTCTGGTTAAAATAAAACAGAATGCTTAAGTGGATGATTTTTGGTTCGGTTGTTTTCCGGCGATGTAATGGTAAATAATAATAATAAAAAAATGTTATGGTCAGTCGGGTTGAGGTAAAATGAGGAACGACGGAAGAGGAAAATCTACAACGAAATAACTTTTCTTAAAAGAAGAACTTGTTACACAATAATGAGATTATGGACAAAATAAATCTGGTTTGACTTTTTAAAAAAAATGTTTTGTATTTAAAAATTTTAACTTAAAAGTAAAATCTATGTTTATCTCGGGTTATTTATGACAATAATCACCTCAACTCTTATTTGAGGTTCGGTTTGTAATTTCCGGTCACGTAAGAAAGGATAACTTCTTAAATAACACAAGGTACTTTTTTAATTGAGGGACATTATTTCCTCATTCACCGTCGGGGAGATTAAAATAAATAAATAAAAATAAATCAACACGTTTTCTTTAAACCAGAAAACTTAATACTTTTGTGCCTTTCATTATTACAACGATACCAGTATCGCAGTTACAACTTATTTGATAATCTTGAACTTTTCAGCTTTTAGCTGTTTCCCATTAAAACAATATTAACACAAATTTGTTATAGATTTATTACAAATTGGGGTGCAAATAGCGCAAGGGCCAAGAAGGCTGTCTGAAATTCGAGTCTCGTTTTCAGTTTGGGAAAAGTTAGGTTAGTTCGATTGATGGGGCCACGGCAAATAACATAGCCTCCTCTGTTTTGATTCGTACGGTTTTTCGCCCCCCCCCTCCCACTAAAACTTTCATCTAACAATTTAATAAACAAATATATCGTAAAAATTGAATTTAACTTGAAAAAAAGTCTTTCTTTTTTTTCAAATTCCATTTTCACCCCAAACAATGCACAGTGCCACTTTGATATAAGGAGCTACTATCGGGCCCATAAGTTGCAGGGATACTATGTAGGGAGTTGAGCAGCAAGATATCTGTTCGCATTACACTTGAACTTTTGTATGTCAGTACAGTTGGGAAAACAGGAACCCGGAAGGGAGTTCCAAATTCTAGCAGTTCTGGAGAAAGAAACTATTAGAATAGAAGGCCTTCTTACATCTAGGGATTTCTATTGTGTAGGGGTGGGATTTTGCTGCTCTTCGGGTTTCTCAGGGGTATTTCCGTCGAGGGGGTACAAGGGTTTGTAGTTTATCAGAGCATCCACCATTAAAATACTTGTAGAACAGGCGGAGGGATGTAACATTTTGTCAATGGGACAGAGACTGAAGCTTAGATGACAGTTCAGGACCTATCAGGTTGGCAACTCTTTTGAATCCTGTCCAGGAGTGAGAGACTAGTAGCAGATGCACCAGTCCAAATGTGACAACAATACTCAATACATGAGCGAATGGTGGCCTTGTAGAGGTATAGGATACTTTCAGGCATAACTTTCTAGCATGGTAATGAAAGCCCACCTTCCGCGCAGCAGCCTTGGCAATGCTCTCAATGTATCTGTTCCGTGTATTCACTGTGAACATTAGGCCGTGGAGTTTGAAAGAAGTATTTTCAGGTAATGTATTATTAGTCATAGCTGTTGGTGGTTGAGAAGATTTCTTGTAATTATTGAAGGAAACAAGCTTAGTCTTGGCAGCATTGAATGTGACCATCTATTTTTGTCCTCATTCCACTACAAATTGGAGGTCTTCCTCTAGTCTTTCTGCCATTCCCTTGGATATGTGTTCATTTGTTTTCCCCTTGTGCCTCTTATAGAGCGTGGGGTCATCAGCAAATATACTCATCTCTGAAACTATTTTATCAGGAAGGTCATTTATGAATATTAGGAATAATAAAGGTCGAAGGACAGACAACTGAGGTGCATCCGCAATTATATCATGTTGTTTAGATGTACGATCGTCAAGGACAACCTGGATTCTTCTCTTATTTAAGAAGAATTTAATTATGTTAAGTATTAGTGCAGTGATACTGTATGATCTGATTTTCCCGAGAAAACTATCGTGCTAAACCCTGCCAAAAGCCATAGATATATCTAGGGTTACCGCTCTACCCTCCCCTGCTTTGTCCAGTGTATGATATATATGTTCAAAGATTACAGTTAAAAAGTAATGCGGTAAAATAGCCGTATAAGCCCTCTAAAAAACTTGTCGAAGTAAGGAGAGTAACGTATCTTGCCTTTGGTAGCAGTTATTTCTTATATATTTGTGTCTTGGCCACTTTCGATTTGTTGTCTATGTTATTAATAACAATTGCTCTAAAAAATTTTTAACAGTTTCTTTTGGTGGTGGTGGGGAGGGGGCACAGGTAGTACCATGATGTTTAGGATCGCTCCAAAAGTCGTAAATAAAAAATGACAGGAAAAACGGGTGGGGGTGCATTAAAAAAATATTGGGTAGGGGTGGGGCTCAAAGACTGCATGGATCAAAACTAAGAGGTTATGTTATTTATTGTGAGTCGATCAAGTATCACGTGACCTAACTTTTCCCCAAACCGAAAACGAAGCTCGAATTTCAGACTCCTTTGCGCTATTTGTACCCAAATTGGAATGATTTGTATATAAAATGGGTGGATGTGTGTAAACAAACTAATGAAAATAAGGTAGTTGTAGTCGGGTGTGCTGAGAACGAATATCGCATTTAAATTTGGGGCAACTAGTTTTCACGATATTGAAAGCATACTTTTCCACCTGTTTCATGTAGTAAAATAACGCGGTGGCCATCTTGTATTTGTTACATGGAATAAATTTTTAGCATGGAGCGGGGAGTGATTTGTATTTTTAACTAAACTTCTCTTGTGAATCGACTGTTTTAATTTAAATTTTACCTTTGGAAAATATTTACTAGAAGTATGCGTATTGTATATTATATATTTATTCGAGTTTTTAGAGGCAATTTGGAATCTTTATTTTTTGTTTAGTGATTTTCTTTCTGTCCCCAAAAAATAAAAATAGACATCCATATCTTTGGTAAATTTTTGCGTGGTTTCCACCTCCACAATTTCCTTTAAAATGATGAATTAACAGGTTTTTAGGTATGCTGACAACGAATATTGCATGTAAATTTTCCACAAATAAGTAGCTTTCCAGATATTAAGTAATGTAGTTCTTTATTTTATCAATGGAGGCCATTGTTGTATGCGCAAGCACGTGCATATTTTTGAAAAGAGTGTACAGACAGACACGTCTTGTTGTTGCGCAATTTATAATTAATTTAAATATTTTTTAAATTTGAATTTCTCTCACACTTTAAAAAGTTGATTTTTTAGGTGTATTCAGATCTGTTTTGAACAAATATTGCATTTAAAATTGCAGGCAAATAGTTTTTATGATATTAAAACATTTAATATCCAATGTATTCCCTATTGTTTTCATTAGTCACCATGTTTGGTTTTGCATGAATCATCGTTTACATCTTATCTCCTGCCAGCAAGAACCATCACAGCTGTGACTAAGACAATAGCGGCTACCTCAAAAATTAAAAAATCTCAGTAAAAGACCAAAGGACACTTTGACCAGAATAATCATCATCACAACCATCGCCATCATACAGTAGTGACCCATTCTCTCTTGTTTCTTTTTTTTTTTACGTAGGAATAACGACTTATATAGGCCTGGAGGCCACTCAAGGATAAGGGTTAATGGCTATACATTAGTCAATGTGATTGTAGCATAGTAAACATAAGTAGTGGAAATTTTGTAAATTAGATTATTTAGAGGGACAGTTCATCAAGAACTTGTTTACATTGGACTTGAAGACAATCAGATTGTAGTCAGCTGAAAAGCAGGCTTACGGAAGAGAGTTCCACAAGCGTGCACTTCTAAGAAAGAAGCTTTGTTCATGGAATCTACATTTAGGTTTAGGCACAGATAAAGAGTATGGGAAATTATTGATAGTGGTTTTGGCTAGACAAGTGTTTTTCATGAAAGTTTGATGAGGGAGGACCATAGATTGAAGCTCAGATGAGCACTTGCTATGAAAATAACGATAAAGCAGAGACAGGCTCGCAACATCTTTTCTGTGGGAAAGAGGTTGCAGGGAAGAGAAAAGGGCATCCCCCTACTAAGCTACAAGGTCTATTTTGAACTCTGTCAAGGTAGGATAAGCTGCTTCTAGTAGCTCCTACCCAGATGTGGCAACAGTACTTCATCATTGGCCATACCTGGCTTTTATATAGGTAGAGAATTGCATCAGAAATGAGGTATCTACTGAAGCAGTAGAAGGATCCTACGATTTTTCCAGCTGTAGAGGATTAGGATATATAAATCCTAATCCCGTTACAAAAGAAAATAATGAAACGAATGGAATTGAGGAAACAAAAACTCAATTGATGGATAAGATAAACGTGTCGTTTATTTATTGTTGAAAGAATGAATGTTTTAGATATAACACGTGTTCATGTCCGCGTGGGTGTAACCATCGTTTGTTGCGGGATTGGTAGTATAGAAGGAAAAAGGAAATGTGCGTTCATCTCACGTTCGGGTCACTGTCGTTTGTAGAAAGAATGGATGTTTTAAGTATAACACATGTTCATCTCACTATCGTTTGTTCGCGCATGGGAAGAGAAATGAATAATATAGTAGAAATGAGAATGATAGTCCAGCGTGTAGACAAAGCAAAGGATAGAGGGTTGCATCAGTTAGCAGTCAGGTACACGAAGGTATTCTCAGGGACAAGTTATATATATAGAGAGAGAAAGAGTGAGAATGTCAATCCAGTTCATGGAGAGAGAAGCGTATAAAGTGTACGTACGGTCTGTTAGCTTTTTGTCCCACATAGTAGCAAGTGGCGTGAAACAGCGGTGGCTGGTGCGCCGACCACTCACCTCAGAAGGCGAGATGGAAAAAGGAAGATGCCGCTTATTGCTCTTGCTTTTATACTTGGTTCCGGAGGTCTTTTGCACATGTGTGGATTTCCTTTGAAAGGGAAGTGACGTCGTCCATCTGTGCGTACATGTGCATACGTTAGCGTGTGTTTATATACATGTGAATGTGAGTGTATGTTTTCAAACATGAATATATGTGCGTGTGTGGACGTGCGCGCGTATGTATGTGACAATTAATATAGCTTGAGATGTGAACACATGTTTTTTGTGTGAGACTAGAAAAGGCTCGCACACAATGACCTTGGCAACGGATTTGATGTACGTGTTCCATTTCAGATCGAAAGTAAAGATCAAGCCACATACAGATCCTTACAGTGACATGTAGAGAACTTTTTCAGGTCAGGTGCTCAATTGAAAAAAATGGCAAAAATATAGCAATGAACACTGTCTCGGTGGGGCACAGGCCTATAATACATTCCTCTGAAAAAGGTACTTTTAAAACGGGAGTAAAAAGGGCAGGTGCTTGAGCACCCCCCCCCCTCTGCACGTCCTTGGATTCTTTTATTGTACTTTTTAGTTAAGGTTGTTTTTGTTTTACGGTATATCAACCCTTTTCAGGTTATTTAATGCCAAATCGGGTGATTTTGAAGAAAAATTTGTTAATAGAATATATTTGTTTTTTTTCAACTCAGTTTCTATTTAACCCATAGTTGGGATCCTAACAGGTATTACCACTCCAGGTCAGAGTGGACCTGGGAGCAATGGCAATTAAAGGGTGGCTCCACACTCCCCAAAGCAGCAAGCTGGGGCCTCACCATCGGATATAGTTTAAGGTCATATCCAGAATCTACTTTTTAGTTAAGAAAGCTAAAGGTTGATATTTATTCTAAATTTTGTTTGGTCATTTTGAACTGCCTTTATTACTTATTTTATGGGGGTGGGGGAAACAATACTTACGTTTTAGAAAGGGTTTTAGTTTGCTGTTAAAATGCAACATAGAGAGCAATCCATCAAAGAATGTAGAAAGAGACACTTAACCCGTAAAGGGAAGTAGCTCCCATGGTCTTTTTTTTTAAATATTTTTTTTTCACAAAAAAGTTGTTTCTTGTATAGTGTGCTTTAAAAATACAAATGCACTGATTTGTTGTGTTAAGAAGGACAAGTTTGGGAGAATAGGTTGAATGGTTTGGTAGCAAAGGGAACATGCTGATTAAAGAAAGCATGTGAATGTCATGGGAGTGCAATGAATTTCTTTTTTGTTTTGTTTTAGATTACAAGCTATTTCGGCATAAAAGTAAAGTTGATGTGACCGTGTTATGGAAAGTTTTAATAGCGAGTTAAGAGTTGGACTTCTTTAAGGTTAATGTCAGCATCTGAATAGTTTATACAATTCGAGAGACGAACTTTTAAATATTTGAGTCATCATCATGTTATGGAGAAGTTTAAATAATGATTCAAGGTCAACATATATTGGAGAACCATTTATACAATTCGAGAGTCAGACTTTTTGAAAATCGTCGTCATTGTCTTATGGTGTGCCTAGATGCATATGGGGGGGGGGGTAGTTGTGTTTAGCCATGTATGGCGGGGGGGGGCTAGATGTGACCGTGTTATGGAAAATTTTAATAGCGAGTCAAGAGTTGGACTTCTTTAAGGTTAATGTCAGCATCTTTATACGATGCATAGTTTATACAATCCGAGAGACGAACTTTTAAATATTTGAGTCATCATCATGTTATGAAGAAGTTTAAATAATGATTCAAGTCGGATATTTTACAGTGTACGTCAACATATATTGGAGAACCATTTATACAATTCAAGAGTCAGAATTTTTGAAAATCGTCGTCATCGTCTCTTATGCATATGGAGGGGTAGTTGTGTTTAGCTGTGTATTGGGGGGCTAGTTGTGTCTGGTCATGTAGTGTGAGCCAGCTGTGTCTAACTGTGTATCAAGAGCTAGTTTATTCTAGCTGTGTAAGAAGCTCTAGAGATGTAAGTGCCGATATGAGCATGAATCTATATGATGTGAAATGATCTTTAAATATAATAGGGACGTGTGGTTCAAAAATATGAAGGCATTAATTTGCATATGAATTAATTAACTGCGTTAAGAAGAACGTATTTGGGAGAAGAGGGAGTCAAGTGTTTTGACAACAAAGGGAACACGCTGAATTTCATGCCAATGTTGTGGGAGCGCTGTTAATTTATTTTTATCTTTTTGTTTAGATTATACTTAAGTATTTATTGGTCCCCTGACAAAAGGGAGGTGGACCTGTAAATTCACCCTTGTCCGTTTCTCTGTCCGCACTTTTCTCAATAACTACAGTTGAAATTTTATACAAACATTAAACATGGTATGAGTAAAAAGTTAACAGAACGAATTTTCTGGGAAAACTCCGGTTGCCTCCCTAGAGATGCCTTTCAGGTTAAAATGGCTAAAATTGGCACTTTTATGCTTATTTAAAAAAAATTGATGCCTTGGATTTTTATGAAACTTTCTGAAAGGTTGCAACTAACTGATTTCTATATAATTTTTTTGTCTAAACTTTACAATAACTCTTGGGTGTACCCCAGGGGCTCTTTTAGGGCTAATAAAAACACTCCATTTTTGGGACTATTTTACTATATTTTCCAAATTTTTTGTGTATGCCTATTTAGCAGTTTTGCATGGTGCTGAACTCAAATTTACATATGCTTACGCCTAAAACTTCACCGTTTATTCATTTTCACCAGGATTTAACGTCCCCTGGGAGCTTTTGGGGCTAAATGAGGGGGGGGAATGTTGAACTTAGTCATTTTTTTATGCCTCGTTCACTATGCACTCACGGGGGACCATGCATGCTTCACTTGTTTTACTGTAGCACTTCATATGGAAATTAGATTATTTAAAAGTTATTATTTACTGTTTTTAGTTACCTGAATCAATTTTATCTTAAAGCAGTTATGATAAATGGAAACAGATGTCTTAAGTCAGCTGTGATAAATATTCAGACAATGATAGTTCTCAAGCAAAAAGTCTTGCATCAAATCTTAGATTGAACGACTTAAAGCAATTGAAATTTTAAATCAATATTCATCTGTGCTCTGCACCACCAGCAATACGAACTTGTTCTCCCTATCATCATTATCACCTGCTTTTTTTTTATTTTTCTACATAGTTACCACCATTCTTAATTTCATTTTTTTTTCATTTTCTTTCTTTGAAGATTGTAATTTTAGATATGAAGCAGCCAAACCAGCTATGGACATTGCCCTGTTTTTTATTGAAACCAACCGAGAGCTCTTTTTAGTATCCTCGCTGTTCCCTTAAGTGCAATTGTCTGGATCTCTTTTGCACTTGGTTCACCAGAAATATTAGTTAGGTAGGACTTCAGGTTCTTCTTCATAAATCCTGTGGCACTTATAATAACTGGTATGATTGATATCTCCCTAAGATTCCAGTTTCTTTTCATATCATACATGAGACCTTGATATTTGGTCTGTTTCTCCCTTTCAACTTTGGTCAGACTCCCATCATTAGAAACACTCACTTCAACCAAGGTTGCCACTCTTTCTGACTTATTCCATATAACTATGCCAGGTTTGACATTATCACCTGTTTTACCTGCTGGCATGCTTTGAGAACGGTTCAATATCTTTTTAATAAACTATATATACTAGCAGGCCTCTCGGCGTTGCCTGGTCATAAAATATGCATAAATCTTATTTATTTTAATTCATGCAGAAACTGAGATATGTGCATGTGAATATCATGTTTTTCTAAACAGTTCACTTCTTGTAAGTAAAAAAAAAAAAAAAAAAAAAAGAATACTCGACCTGAGATTGAAACCAAAATCTAAAGATATTGAGTTAAGTACAATAAACATCACACCAGCTTGACACGATCTGTAAAAAGCGTTTTCAAACGTACTTATTCAAGGAATTTGTCATGAGAATGATTCACTTATGCACGTTCGTGAAACAGTTTGCAAACAGATAAAAATCTGTGACTCTCAGATACCAATTTTTAAAATTTGACCCCTTAGCAGCCATTTATTCCAGAAGAAAACCGATTAAAAAACTTTCAATCTGTCTGAATACCCTACATACAAAATTTCAATTCTGTAGATCAAAACTTGGTTGAATATATAGGTTGAGAGTTGTCCTCACACACACATACACACACACACACACACACACACACACACACACATTCTCACTTTTATAGATATAGACAGAGTTCTAAAAGGAGTTGCCAACCTAATAGGTCCTGCACTATCAGCTAAGTTTCAGCCACTGTCCCATCGATGAAATGTTGCATCTCTCTGCCTGTTTTACAAGTATTTTAATGGTGGATGCTCCAACAAACTACAAGCCCTTATGCCTCCTCGATGGAAATACACCCGACAAACCCAACAAGCAGCAAAATCCCACCCCTACACAGTAGAGATCCCTAGATGTAAGAAAGCCTTCTACTCTAATAGTTTCTTCCCTAGGACTGTTAGACCTTGGAATTCCCTTCCGGGTCCCTGCTTCCCTGACTGTACTGACATGCAGAAGTTCAAGTGTAATGCAAACAGATATCTTACTGCTCAACTCCCTACATAGTACTCCTACAAATTATGTCCTAGATAGGAACCCCTACATCAAAGTGGTACTGGCCCTTGTTTGGGGTTAAAATGCAATTAAAAAAAATATATATATATATATGAAGAGTACGAAGTGAACCCTGGGTTTACTTTTAGCAGCCTCGTAACTTTCGCTTCCCTTATATTCTCCTTTAGTCCTCATATACTATTATATATACTAGAATGATATTTCTGACAAAGAGAGAAGAATTGCTGTTTTCTAGCTCAGAATATATCCATCTAACACTTATTGTTGGCTAATATTTTACTATAAAGTAGTGTGTTTTATTTAATTTTTTTAGCTTCTTACATCAAGTAGCTTCATACTTTGCCTAAAGCAATTTTCATAAGAAGATATATATATATATATATATATATATATTGTAAAGTGATGGCCTTTCTAAAAGACGAAGTAACATTTTATTCTAATGTGCTTCAAAGCTTACAGAGTAAACATTACTCGGCTTGGTCTGTCGCTTGGAAAACACTATCTCCATTTGATAAACTTCGATTTTCTAAGCTACTTTCAGCCAAGGATGTTAAGTGCCGTCACATAAACAATAAAAAATTTCCTAATTTCCTAAACCTTTTGATTAAAAATAAATTTGGCGAGCCTTCATTCTCGGATCAGCATATATTTAATTTCTCTAAATTCAAATTGTCAGAAGTCGATACGTTTGTGTTGTCTAGGGGACTCGAATTTTGTGTCCCTCCTCGCCAGATTGACGTAACTCAAACTCTGAGTGAATCTGAGATTTTATTTTCACAAATAAAAAATAATGGTTCGGGTAACAACTTAAATCTTGTTATATCTCGCTTGACTGAACTAGCCAATAAATTCAGTCAATGCAATATTTCTTCTCGCCACTTTATTTGGCAAAGTAATCATTTCATTGTGGCTAAGCAATTAAAAAGCAATAATGAGATTTACATTTCTCACCCAGATAAAGGCAACGGTGTAGTTATCCTTGACCGCCAAGATTACATTGCAAAAATGCTTTCTATTCTTAACAATGATAGCAAATTTATCTGTTTAGGTCCCTGGACTCCGATGACACCCCTTCCATTGAAACTAAGCTTCAAAATAAACTTCTCCGATAGCATAAACTTAAATATTTATCTAAGGAGGTTTATAATAATATCCGACCGATGAGCTCTCAACGCCCTAGGATTTACAGACTGCCTAAGGTACACAAGATTGATACTCCATTGAGACCAATCTTGTTGATGGTAGGTTCGGCCCAATTCAATCTGGCTAAATGGCTGGTTTCAATTCTTGGACCAGTCTGTTCTTCAACGCATTGCCCACCCGATTCTTTTCATTTCGCATCGACAAGGAGCTTCCTCTCACCAATAATAACTGTTATTTGGTCTCCTTTGACATTAGCAATTTGTTTACCAATGTCCCTCATGACGAGGTCATTGACATATGTGCTGATTTTCTTTATAGGGGCCCTGGCCCCCTCCTCTCTTTTCCTGAGGCGGTGTTCGTTGAACTCATGGAACTTGCTACCAAGTCTGTTTCCTTTAGTTTCAACGACGTGCTGTATCGCCAGTTTGATGGTGTATCCATGGGATCTCTCCTTGGCTCAACTTTGGCCAATATTTTTGTGGGTTTTTTAGAACAGGCGTTGTTTGACAAGTGCCCCAGACCAGCATTTTATATGCATTATGTTGACAACACTTTTTCTTGTTTCGCAACGCATGATGAAGCTGTGTCCTTTTTCCACTTATTAAATAATTTACACCCTTCTCTCAAATTTACGATGGAGGTGGAAAAAGATAACTCCCTTCCTTTTCTGGATGTGTTAGTTTCTAAACATGGGCTTTCCTTTATGACATCTGTTTATAGAAAACCCACTTTCACTGGTCTTTATCTCAGTTGGGATTCCTTTGCACCCACAACCAGGAAACTTAACCTTATTAGAAACCTAACCCATCGGGCACTTGTTATTTGTTCCCCGCCTTTTATTGATTCGGAAATTAACAACATTAAAAGGATTTTCATTATGAATGGATATCCGCCTCCATTAGTTAACTTAGTTATTAATTAGAAAATTCAATCCTTTTCTGAGCTACCAAAATATGGTCCATCTAGACTGCCGGTATACCTTAAGTTACCCTAGATTGGACCTGAAGGCCAACTTATTGGTGATAAGATTTCCTCTCTGGTTTCTTCTAATTTTGGTTCTCTATCCCTCTGAATTGCTTTTTTCACAAAATCCGGCTTTCCCTCTTTTCGTAAGGATTTCTTGCCTATCTCTCAATCAAGCAATATTGCTTAAAAATTTCAATGTCGGTGTAGAGCCGTCTATATAGGCAAGACTACCCAGCATCTTCAGGTTAGAATTACCCAACATGTTCCCCTCTCCAGCCGAGACCATGAACCTACTTCCAGAAGGTCTCAATCGGTAGAATCGTCCATCGGCCAACAATTGGTCGATAAAAAGGATTGTGGTCTTGCATTCTCTCTGGAGTGTTTTTCTGTTTTGCACCAAGGACATACAAAGTTCCACCTGTCTATCCTCGAGGCACTTGCCATCATTTCCAGCCTTCCCCCTACTTTGTGCAAGCAGAGAAACCTCCGGCTTCAATTAGAATTATTTAGGTAGTCACAGATTTTTTTTTTTTTTGTTTAACCTCCTCTCCGCTCTTACTCCATTCCACTACCTAATATTCTAAAAAAAAACATTTTTCAGACATATACCCTTGAAAAGTTAGTCTGAACGAAAAGCACTTTGGGTGTATTTTAGCGATCTCGTTTTTAATCGACTTATTTATTTTACTGAATTGTACATTTGTTACATGTAACTCCCCCCATTTTTTTTCTTTTATCTTACCTTGTTTTCCATCTTATTTTAGTCGACTGAATTTCCACTATGGTTCATTTCTTTACAATTATTTTAAAATTTTGCCAATTGAATAAAGATATATATATATATATATATATATATATATATATATATATATATATATATATATATATATATATTTAAAGGGGGTTAGAACAGTAGTCTAAAAAGCAGAGTGTATTTTTATGTGATAGTGAAATCACTAATTTAATTAAAATACAAGAAAAGAACAATGCTCTTTGCAATGCAGATATATAATAAGCTCGATAGGCAAATATCCTAGAGCTACTTTAATATTTAGTAAGGTGATTGATAATTTATAATTCAAATTCAAATTAAAAATTAAAAATCTGTTTCATAAGAAGGAACACAACAAAGCCAATAAATTGTACGATCGTTTCGGAAACAATGTTTTTATTGGAATAGACATTAAGTCATGGACAATAATTTTAACATATAGTTTTTTTTTAAACAAAGTCTCCTCATCAGCAAAAATATTGGATGTTTTTTTTTTTATAAAAGACGCCATAAATAAACCTAGCATTTTTTAAGTAAGACAGATGTATCTGGAAAATATTAAAATACAAAGGAAAATTGTTGATAAGCAAAGTAAGATGGGTTGAGAATAAAAATTATAATAAAATTATAAAGCTGAATTTAGTTTAAATATAAGGTTATAACATTTTTTAAGAAAATTTAACAAATATATATATATATATATATATATATATATATATATATATATATATATATATATATATATATATATATTTACCTCAACTCAACAACCGCAAAACAACTTGCAAACTGATTGTCAAGCAAACTGATTGTCAAGGATGTATCCCTGATATAGACAGCAGCCCTGAGCTATTTGAGAATTGAGTGTGACAGATCAACAGATAGACTCTCACCATTTCATTTAAAGGTTCGTCACATTAATTGTTTAATAGCAATTTTCTTTATTAAATGAATGTATCTTATTTAGATGCATCTAAGTATTATTACAAGGAGATTTGTCTGTCAGGTTAATGTTTGTAATAGCATTTTGATCTCCAAATGTGCAGATTGAATGAATGTATCTTATTTCAGATGCATGCATTCAACAGAGCATTTAGTGATTGGAATGCCATTACAAGCATTGCTTGGCAGACCAATGTACTGACAGACAGAGTCTTTTGTGGCGATGCTTGGATGTATCTAAAGAAAAAGTAAAATTTCAAACTGAAATAAAAAAAAAAATCTGGTTTGTAATAAGTCATAAAATGCAAGAAGAAATGTGAGAAAACAGATGTCGCCAAAATGACCAACTGACCTAAATCAACTGTAAATGCAAATGAAAATATAAAATAACCTGCTAAGTGACTCATATGAGATAGACAACCGGGGGGGAGGGGAAGCATGTATTCACATGTAAACAACAAGCAAAATAACAATCTATCGTCAAATAATTAAATAAGACTTTATATTAGGTTAGTGCAAAAGTTTTTGAAAATTTAAAATTTTATCTGAAAATGAAAAACTGGTTTTAAAAATCTTTATTTATAATAATAACGACCTTTACTCTGTATAAGTCAATTCCATCTGGTTGACACACTTCTGCTATCACCGCTACACACCGCCTCATGCTTACCCAAACTTTCTCGTCATATTATCACTGTAATGTAAATAAAACTTTGTTGATTTAAAAAGTTATTGTTTTTTCATTACAAAAGCCACGGTTATCAGCATGTATATATTATGGCATGCATTTTGTAAAAGTGCAAACCATAAAATATATAGACAGCAATCTATCTATATATCTATAAAAGTGAAAGTGTCTGTCTGTCTGTGTGTGTGTCTGTATGTCTGTGAACATTTCTCTACGCAATAACTCTGTCAATTTTTAGTCTACAGACACGAAATTTGATATACAGGGTATTAAGATTTGAGAAAATCTTTGTAATCGGTTTTCGGCCAGAAATTTGGCTGTTAAGGGGTCAAAGTTCAACGATTTGACCTTTGAGAACTCTATCAAACTCCTCCGACAATTTTGGGTCTACGCATTTGAAATTTTAGATATAGGTTACTTGGACATGGATCTAACTTAATAACTTGATTTGAGCCCAAAACAATAAATGTTCAGGGGTCATAATAGGGGTCAAATTAAAAAAAAATTTGACGGCTTCAGTCTCTACCAAATTACTCAGACAATTTCTAGTCTAGACATTTGAAATTTTACATAAAGTGTATTCAGAGATAGAGCAAGCTTTTTAATCGGTTTGGGTGGAAATTTGAGCTACCAATATGTAAATGTATGTATGTATGTACGTATGTTTGCATGTCTGCTTAAAACTTTCAACAGAGGCGACGGATCTTTACTAGATGCTAAAAATCGAAAAATTAGCTAAAAACATAAATACCTTCACCTTAAACTGGGCACTTTTCTAGGGGGGGGGGAGATCGCTTTTTTTCCCCGATATTTTCAAAAGTCATCCTCTCCTTTCGATTATCTAGCCTTAATAAAAACCTATGTCACTTCCGGTTTGGTGGTGGTCGTAACAGCAAAGACGTCACGTTTTTTTCCCGTTCTTTTCCTCCTTCGCGGTATGGGTTCGAGCCTGCCTTCCTACTACAACTTTTTTTTTTTTTTGCTCAACACACACCTCCAAACATCCAGGCAACGCCGGGCTGTAATGCTAGTCTATCTATCTATCTGTACACCTATAAATTCGTTTTTGTTTTGTGTATATTGATATTCATATTAAAAACCCTCTTTTCTATTTATTTAAAAAGAAAATACAATTTTCTTATATATGGGTTGTGGAAATGCATTCACTAGCAAAAGATCTAGCTAATTTGCATATTCTTTTTGTTACAATATTTTGGACCTATTAATGGGGTATGATCCCACACAGTCGGACGATTCTATTTATAAACGATGCTGCTAAGAACTGACAAATGAAATTAATTCACGTTCTGCTACCAACCAATCAGAAACCAGAATTGCTTCATAAATATTAAACCTTTTCTGGAGCAATTTCACATGATCTTTTCCCGGGTTTTCGACACGGTAAGAATATTTTGTTCTGTGGAACTGTCTACTACAAACAAGTCACCTCCCAGGACTTGTGTGTAACAGCGAACCATCTGAAACTGTTCTGAAACTCAAAATGGCTTACACTTCTAGACTTTTAAACATTCATTTTTATTAATTCCCTATTAGTTTTTTCGGTTTTCTTATGAGATGATCATCTAGAGTTAACTATTACGTGTAATTATATTCATGAAGATATTCTACATGATTTATACTTGCATAATATTTGCGAAAAATCTTTACAGTAAACAAAAAATTGTTTCCATATATATTTATGTATATGTATATAATTTTGTTTAATCTATTAGCCTATCTATCTATCTATCTATCTATATATATATATATATAAAAGTGAACGTGTCTCTGTGTGTGTGTGTCTGTGTGTGGGTGTCTGTGTACATTTCCCTACGCAATAACTCTGTCAATTTTTAGTCTACAGACTCGAAATTTGATATACAGGGTACTGAGATTTGGGAAAATCGATGTGATCGGTTTTCGGCCAGATATTTGGCGATTAAGGGGTCAAAGTTCAACGATTTGACCTTTGAGAACTCTATCAAACTCCTCTGACAATTTTGGGTCTAAACACTTGAAATTTTAGATATAGGTTCCTTGGACATGGATCTAACTTAATAGCTTGATTTGAGCCCAAAACAATAAATGTTCAGGGGGCATAATAGGGGTCAAATTAAAAAAATATTTGACGGCTTCAGTCTTTACCAAATTACTCAGACAATTTCTAGTCTAGACATTTAAAATTTTACATAAAGTGTATTCAGAGATAGAGCAAGCTTTTTAATCGGTTTGAGTGGAAATTTGAGCTACTAATATCTAAATGTATGTATGTATGTACGTATGTTTGCATGTCAAACTCCTCCGACAATTTTGGGTCTACGCACTTAAAATTTTAGATATAGGTTACTTGGACATGGATCTAACTTAATAACTTGATTTGAGCCCAAAACAATAAATGTTCAGGGGTCATAATAGGGGTCAAAGTTTAAAAAAATTGACCTCTGCGGTCTCTTCCAAATTACTCAGACAATTTCTAGTCTAAATATTTGAAATTTTACATAAAGTGTATTCAGAGATAGTGCAAGCCTTTTCATCAATTTGGGTCGAAAATTTTTAGTTACCAATATATAAATGTATGTATGTATGTCTGTTTGCATGTCTGCCTTAAACTTTCAATAGAGGCGACGGATTTTACCAAGATCAGTATCGTTTTAAAGTTCGGCCTTTCATACGACAAATATCGAAAAATTGGCTAAAAACATTAATATCTTCCCCTTCAACTAGGCACTTTTCTACAGGGGGGGGGGTCACTTTTTCGCCGATATTTTTGAAAGTTATCCTCTCCTTTAGATTGTCTAGCCTTAATTTTAAAAAATGTCGCTTCCGGTTTGGCGATGGTCGTAACAACATAAACGTTAGGTTTTACCCCATTCTTTTCCTCCTTTGCGGTACGGGTTCAAGCCTGCCTTCCTACTACCACTTTTTTTTTTTTGCTCAACATACACATCCAAACACCCGGGCTGAAATGCTAGTATATATATATAAGTGAACGTGTCTGTATATTTGTCTGTGTGTCTGTCTGTGTATCTGTGTGTGTACATTTCCATATGCAATAACTCTGTCAATTTTTAGTTTACAGACTCAAAATTTGATATACAGTGTACTGAGATTTGGGAAAATCTTTGGTATAGGTTTTCTGCCAGAAATTTGGTGATTAAGGGGTCGAAGTTCAACGATTTGACCTTTGGGAACTCTACCAAACTCCTCCGACAATTTTGCGTCTAAACACTTGAAAGTTTAGATATAGGTTCCTTAGACATGGATCTAACTTAATAACTTGATTTGAGCCCAAAACAATAGATGTTAAGGGGTCATAATAGAGGTCAAAGTAAAAAAAATTGACCGCTTTTTTTTTTTTTTTTTGCTCAACGTACACCTCCAAATACCCGGGCAACGCCGGACACCCATGCTAGTATATCTATAAAAGTTAACGTGTCTGTGTACATTTCCCTACACAATAACTCAATTTATTTTTAGTCTACGGACTCGAAATTCGATATACAGGGTATTGAGATTTGGGAAAATCTATGTGATCGGTTTTCGGACAGAAATTTGGCTGTTAAGGGGTCAAAGTTCAACGATTTGACCTTTGAGAACTCTACCAAACTCCTCTGACAACTTTGGGTGTAAACACTTGAAATTTTAGATATAGATTCCTTGGGCATGGATCTAACTTAATAACTTGATTTGAGCCCAAAACAAATTTTAAGGGGTCATAATAGAGGTCGAATTAAAAAAATTGACCGTTTTTCTTTTTTTTTTACTCAGCATACACCTCCAAACACCCGGACCGAAATGCTAGTATATATATAAACGTGAACGTGTCTGTGTGTGTACATTTTCCTACGCAATGACTGTCAATTTTTAGTCTGCAGATTCGAAATTGATATTCAGGGTACTGAGAGTTGGAAAAATCTATGTGATCGGTTTTCGGACAGAAATTTGGTGATTAAGGGGTCAAAGTTCAACGATTTGACCTTTGGGAACTCTACCAAACTCCTCTGACAATTTTGGGTCTAAACACTTACAATTTTAGATATAGGTTACTTGGACATGGATCTAACTTAATAACTTGATTTGAGCCCAACACAATAAATGTTCAGGGGTCATAATAGGGGTCAAAGTTTAAAAAATATTTGACCTCTGCAGTCTCTACCAAATTACTCAGACAATTTCTGGTCTAAACATTTGAAATTTTACATAAAGTGTATTCAGAGATAGAGCAAGCTTTTTAATCGGTTTGGCTTGACAATTTTTAGTTACCAATATATAAATGTATGTATGTATGTTTGTATGTTTGCTTAAAAGTTTCGACAGAGGTGACGGATTTTCACAAGATCAGTATTGTTTTGAAGTTCGACCTTTCAGACAGCAAATATTGGACAATTGGCTAAAAACATGAATACCTTCGCCTTCAACTGGGCACTTTTCTACAGGGGAGGGGTTCGCTTTTTCGCTGATATTTTTGAAAGTCATCCCCTCTTTTCGATTGACTAGCCTTAATTTAAACCTACGTCACTTCCGGTTTGGTGATGGGCACAACAGCAAAGACGTCACGTTTTTTTTTCTTTTCCTCCTTTGCAGTACGGGTTCGAGCCTGCCTGCCTACTACCGCTTTTTCTTTTTTTTTATGCTCAACACACACCTCCAAACACCCAGGCAGCCAGGCTAGTAAAAATATAAATCTTGTTTGTGAATAAAAAACAATGGCCAACACATTTTTTAGTGCTCAAGGTTTCTAAGCTTATTTAGACTAATTTGGGGGTGCTGATTCTGAATATCATATTAATTTTTTCTCATCAGGTTGAGATATTTGCTATTTTATACCTTTTTCTTTACCTTAAAATTAGGTGTTCTGCCTCCCTGTTTTGAACCCATTATCTCCCTTTAAGTTACTCTTAACTAAAAAGTTTCTTTCTTCTTAATTTCCTCTTCCGGTTGGTTTTAACTTCCTTTTTGCAATTATTGGCAACACAGTACACCTCTTTCTTCTTTATCCGCTCCCATCTCCTGAATCAACAGTATGTTTTACTCATTTCTTCTTCTGGACAATGTGTTTGGTTACTTTGTCATGCAACGTGATATTTCATGTTCCATTTCTTTATGAACTTATCCAATCTTTTGATTTCTTTAACTCCTTCATTTTTCTACCCTCGTTTGTTGTTATTGTTTTTACTTTCTCATACTCAACATTTTTTCTTTCAGTTTGTAGTTTTTCTTTTTAAATAAATATACCTGTGGATTATGTACTAGTCTTCAGAATCGTTATTTTTTAGAATAGTTTATCTGACTGTGAAGTGTAGGTACATTAGGTGTGTTTCTATATATATTCTAGCTTCTTAATTACAATTGTAGGTTGTTATTGTGATGTATATTAGTTGATTATAACATCTCAAACAAAGTAAAAGTCAAATTTGCTATACAATAAGGTATGTAGTTGGTAAGAAATGGACACTGAGTAGTAAATAGGCCTATCAATTGTGGCATGTTTTTGTTGAAATCGGGGTCAAAGTAAGGTTTATTCTCTTAATTTTAGGAATTTATTTGTAAGTCAGACAGAGTATAATTAAGCTACATTATTTTACTTTTGTTGCAGAGTTTTGGAGCAAAAATTAAGCATGGCTACATCATGACAACATTGTTTAAACAATCCGAATGTGTTTTGCTATACTTGCAATCTAACACAAAAGGGATCAGTGAATTTGTGAAGTGTGCTTATCTTGCTTACTTCAGGCATGGGTATCTCACATATCATATGCAAACAATGTGTTCAGCATCTTTGACAGTGGAGAAAAAAGGATAGAAAGTCACTCTGCTTTGGTATTCCAATTGTCTGGTGTTTAAGTTCATCAAAAAACCATTTCGATTACTACTATTTAATATTTACGAAGGGAATCAACAGGAATTCGTTGGTTTATCCAAACCTCAAGTCTGCAATTAGGCCAATTCCACACTGCAACAAAATTCCTGTTCCAGTGTTTAAAAACTTGCCTGAATTGGAATTGCCTGGGTGTCTGTTTTGTCCACTGACAGTAGTGAAGCCACTGTTTCAGACGTCGGTTTTCCTCCTTCTTCACTACCACAGCTTTTTTCTCAAGGAGAACTTAATGATTTGACTAGAGATCTCAACCTTTCTAAAGAATCTTCTGAACTTTTAGCTTCAATACTCAAAGAAAAAAAATCTACTTCAGCCTGGAACTCTCATAACCCTCTCTAGAAAACACCTCATATTGAATTCTTGCCATATTTCACCCAGGAAAACAACATAGTATACTGCAACGACATTGCTGGCCTGTTGTGGCAGCTTGATGTCGAACAGTATTATTCTCATGATTGGTGCCTTTTTATAGACAGTTCCAAAAGAAGTTTACAATGTGTTCTTCATAATGGCAAATTATATAAATCAGTTCCTCTAGGCCATTCAACGACCCTCAAAGTTAAATATGGTGAAATCAAATTTGTTCTTGAAAAGATTTCATACAAACAGCACCAATGGATCATATGCGTCGATTTGAAAGTGGTTGGGTTTCTCCTTTGGCTACACAAAATTTCCTTGCTTTTTGTGTTTGTGGGATAGCAGGGTAAGAACAGAGCATCGGATAAAAAAAGATTGGCCTGTGTGCACAGTGAACTGATTCCGGGCTCTTTCAAGATTCTAGCTTCTCTTTTGACGGAGCGTTCCAAAATTGTGTTTCTTCCTCTTCATATAAAGCTTGGCATCAAGAAACAGTTTTTTGAAGGCTCTTGAAAAAGATGGCGACTGTTTCAAATATATTTGCATGAAATTTCCAGGCCTAACCAAAGAGAAATTAAAAGCTGGAATTTTTTGAGGAACCCCAGATTCGAAACTTAATGAATGACACAAATTTCTGTAATTTTATGAATCCTGCAGAATTGAGTGCTTGGATGGCATTTACGAATGTAGTAAACATTTTCTTAGGAAAAATAAAAGGCGCATAACTACAAAGAACTTGTTGATCGTTATTCATAAGTCTCCATCAACTGGGTGCAAATATGAGCATCAAGTTACATTTTTTACACAGCAATCTTACCCGTTTTCCAGAAAATCTAGGTGATATGAGCGAGCAAGGGGAGCGCTTCCATCAAGATATCAACGACATAGAAGTTCGCTATCAAGGTCGTTGGGATGTCACCATGCTTGCAGATCACTGTTGGTCTATCAAGCACAATAATGTTGAGACCCCCATTCTAGAAAATCAGAAGGCCCCCTCCCCATTCTAGAAAATCAGAAGGCCCCCCTCCCCATTCTAGAAAATCAGAAGGCCCCCTCCCCATTCTAGAAAATCAGAAGGCCCCCCTCCCCATTCTAGAAAATCAGAAGGCCCCCTCCCCATTCTAGAAAATCAGAAGGCCCCCCTCCCCATTCTAGAAAATCAGAAGGCCCCCCTCCCCATTCTAGAAAATCAGAAGGCCCCCCTCCCCATTCTAGAAAATCAGAAGGCCCCCTCCCCATTCTAGAAAATCAGTAAAACGTCAATTTATGGATGATGATGTCTATGCTTAGCATTTTTTTTACAACTTAAGCTTTAATCTCTACAATTATATAAATGCAACTTTGTGTATGTGTGTGAGTTCGTTCCTTATTAACTCCAAAACAGCTGAACAGATTTTCTTTAAAATTTACAGAACTTTAGTGTATAAGTCTGGGAGGGATCTTAGTTAAGTTTTGTCTCAGAATACCCTTGATAATTACCGATAATTGATAATCAAAACTTATTTTAATTTATCTATCATCAGTAAAGCCATTTTTTCCATGTCGTCAGTTAGCAATAATGATAGAACAATGGACCGTGAAAATTCTACAGTGGGTAAGTTGATAGTGTGTTTTTTTTTTTTTTTTGCATGACGTGTTCTGTAGGTTCAAACTCTGCATGTAAATTTCTTAATTTTTTTTTTTCATTAACTGCAAAGAATTTTATAAGATTGAAAATTTACGTGTTTTTTAGCCGTACAAAAGTAAATTGTTTTTGTTTTTGAATGTCCATTGAACAAGCAACTGATCCTGAAGAAATTGCAAAACAGTCTACACGCATATTTAGTGTAAATGTAATCCAGAGGTTTCTTATATGTCTGTTTAACAAAACATAGGCCCCAATAACCAAACACAAGTAGTATGCCAATCAACATAAGATAAGGAATTTTTTGACACAGTTGACTAATTGTAGAACTATACAACGACAACCACATAAATTGTTACAACGAATAGCTTGTCGATGTTGATCCTGTGGTTTCTTTCGCATACGGTTCAAGAAATCATGGCCCCCAAAACCTCACCAAACGAGTTGATTTTGAGCTGGAAGAATAGCTGCTAAGGGGAGAAATTGGATTGTTGCTGGCATGTTGCATCCACTGGGTAATACTGCTAGTTATGAATATTTTATTGTGATTTCTTAAAGTTATATAAAATTATTGTTTCTTTGATTTGCCTGTTTTTATTGTAATTATTGGCTTCCTACAGAGGGGGGTATGCCATAGGAAAACTAGACCTGATAGAAAAAACAGTGGCAGAATTTCTGGAATCGATTCAGGGGAAAAAAAAAAAAAAAAGTTTCAAGAGTTTTTAAAAACAAACTGAATGATCAAGCAATGATGATTAAAAGGAATGAGTAAACCATTATATGAGAATAAAACCTGCCATAAAAACTTGTTTGATTTTCAACATTCAGTGATCAAGTGTGATGGTGTTGGGGTTGGCTTATCTTTAAAATCAATTATAAAAATTGATGACTCTACAGTCATTGCATGTGTGTCCTCCTACTTATGCGTGGATAAATCTGGCAACCCTGATATGGATAGCTTTCAAATACAATGATGCTGAGTTGGGGATTTTACTTGCTTCCCACTTGCAGTAAATTTAACAAGTGAAAAATCCAGCTCCCTCTGAGAAGAGGCACTGGAAGTGTGCAAATATGGCTGGTAACAGACCATTCGACTTTCTCCAGTAGTGAGGCCATAGCATGCATGCAGTGGCCCTGCTGTTTAAACAGCATTAGCAACTACGGCTCTCCAAATTGTAAAGCCATGGTAATCTCGGGAAGACAAGTAAAGATGGTAGTTTCCTGCTGCTTTTCATCTTGATTTGAGTGGGGGTGGGGTATCTCTCCGCTTGATTTAAACGCACCCCCAGATACCAACCTGAAAATTCCTATGACTCGGTGCGGTACATACAGCGCCTAGCCTTCTCAAATGGTCACCCATCTGGTACTGACCAGGCTCATCCTTGCTTAACTTTGGTTATCTAGCGAGAACCAGTGTGTCAACGCGATTGTGTCATATATAAGGCAACTGGAAATAATACACACACCTTCCTTACAAAGGAGGTAATACTTGGGACAATAGGTCCCTAGAGGCAACACTAGGCAAATAAAACACTCACATAAAGAAACAGTATTGCTGGTCATTTAATTTTATATATATCATCTACAGACAGCTGTTTCACAGGTTAATGTTTTTTTTTTTAATGTGGACAAATGAGCTAGTGCCTTAAACCGAGATTTGAAACCCAACAATTTGGTCAGCAGTGAGGAACTCTTAACTTTATTTTATCATCTGCGCTATGAAGTAAGAAACATGATAATGCTCACAAGTTTTAGATATGCATTATCGACTGCATAGAGTGCTCAATTCTTTAAATTATTCTTTCTCTTGCAAGAAAGCTAAACACACAAGTGAGGAGATTTTTTTCTCCATTTAAAGTTAAAATCTGATTATTGCTTCAAATAAGAACTATGTAAGGAGGCATAATAAATGGACAATAAAAATAAATGGACAATAAAAATGCTTTTCATGAGATCCTAGCATAACATTGTGAACAGATATCACACCTTTAAGGTTACAAAAACCGAAAACATTTGCTTTCTTTTCAGGAATTTAATCTAATAATTCTGAAAAAGTAAAATTGCTAGAGCAAAAAAAAGTATGCAAGTTGCAGTTTGAATAAACAAGTTTATAAAAGCTAAAAGTTAATGTTTAAAAGTAAATAATATTTTGCTTTAAAACACAAACACAAATTGACGACGTGGGTGTCCTGAGTTTGAATCTGGTTCCAATACATAGTAACTAGCCTGGGTGCCCGATGTTTTGTGTGTTGAGCAAAAAGAAAAAAAAAAGTGGTAGTAGACAGGCAGGCTCGAACCTGTACTGCAAAGGAGGAAAAGAATGAAAAAAAAAAAAAAAAAAAGATAGTGAATTTAATGAGATTGTAAGTAAAAAAAAAAAAAAGATAGTGAATTTAATGAGATTGTAAGTAAAAAAAAAAAAAAAAAAAAAAAGAAAAGACAATATAGTTTCAAAGTCTCAATTTGTATAACCTCCAGCCATTTCAGTAACATACCACCTCCATTTTGCTCTATCATTAAATTGTGTTTCCATTTCTCCAAGAGTTTTTATTGATTTACTATTCAAAGAAAAATCTAGTTTGATCTCTAATGGGGCTATCAATCATATCGATTCAATGTGTTAACTATTTTATTGAAACTTTTTGTTGCACATATTTTGAAGAGGGGGTGTCACTGATAATGATAAGATTTTGCCATATATTTTCAGCTGGATTGATTTAATAATAGCTTTGCATCTGTATTAATTTAAATTTAACATGGCTAATTGAGTTACCAAAATAAATTTGGTAACATTGTTTTGCAAATATGTAATTTTCCTTTTTTTGGAAATAAAGCCTAAATTTTGGTTTTGGATAATTACTATGAAGCACTATTTGTCTGTTTGTCAGTAATAAGTTGGAATAGCATTTTTATCACTTAATGTAGAAATTGAATGAACACATCTTAAGAATGTATCCATTCTTATTCACAGGACTCTTATAACATTATTTTATGCTTCTCCCATATTTGATGTAATGTTTCTTTGAATTCATAAAATTTAAGACATTTCAAAGAAAAATGAGTGATTTTGATGACAAAAACAAAACAAAACACCTTCAATTACTTTTTAGATTTTTTATTTTTCTTCTTTTTGCCTCCCAGAGTTTTTCTTTTCATTTTCTTTATTTGTTTCCTTTTCATCCAAGCAGGATAACTTCCAAATTGGTCCTTCATGTTTTTATCGTAAACATGAACAATTGACGACTCCATTGATACATCTGAAAATTTAAATGGAAAAAAGAAAAAATAAATTCTTTCTCCAGATCTAAGTTACATTTAAAACTTATTTCGTTAGAAGCAGAAAGTATTTTCATATAACATTTGTCATCTCCGAATGATTAATATAATTCTGAAAACCTACTTTCTCTACAAAATAAGTTTCTATACAATGGGCTCAGTGTTAAGGAACCTATTTGGTGATAGGTTTTATTTTTCTTCTAACCTAGTTTGAGAGTCTAGTAGCAAAGATATCAACTCTTGATTATGTTTACAATAGTACATCAACCAACACAAGGGAGATAATTGTAATGAAACATTTCATGAAAAGCCACAGTAAATAAATTACAGATCTGTTAATGAAAATCATAATAGAGTCCTCCAAAAATCATTCAGTTTAGCATAAGGAACATTTTACAAATCATTTTTAAAGCATCTACAAAATTTCATATGTACAATATTAACAAAAAGTCTTTTTGTTTGGATTCAAATTATTTTTAGAATTTGAAGTCTTTAAAAAGAAAGAAAAAAAATGCAATGAAACTTTATATCAATTTCTATGAATGTTTTTTTTTTTTAAAGAGATTCACTTATTGCTTATTTCTGTATATTTTTCTCTAGTATTTCGAACAATAATTCAATAAAAATCTGCTCCATAATATCCAATGAATATAGAACCCAACAAATTAAGGGATTATAAAACAAAATATTTAAAAAGAAATTAAACAAGTGGATAATAATTTAAATTTAAGCTTGATTAAATTTAAGATTAAATTCATCTTTAATTTAAAATAATTAAAATAAAATGGTTACAAATAGTATTTTTTTTTTACAATAAAAGAAATTTTAAAACTGAATTTCCCAATTAAATTTAGTAATATATACAAGAGTTTCAGCACTGCTTCATAAGTTTTTTTTGAAGTTCAACAATTATATTTCAAACAAAGAATTTAAATAGGCATTTCCTTTTTGAGTAAAAAAACAAAAAAAATAATTTGAATAAATCACAAAACAGCAAAAAAAAAAATTATACATAAAAAAGTGGGGAGGTTGAGTGATCCACACATCAGAAACCTGAAATCTAATTGAAGCTGAATATAAATAATAATCACAAACCCTACTCTAAAATGTTAACACTGAAAATTGGAAAATAAATAAAAAAGATCTAGAAATAATTTTTGGTAATTTACGAGTTTTTTTTTTACTAAAAAAAAAAAAAAAAAAAAAAAAAAATTATTTTGGTAAATTAAGGGTTTTTTATTGAAAAAAAAAAAAAAAAAAAAAAAAAAAATAAAATAAAATTGAGATTTTATTTGCTAATATACATAAATATCTGCAAAATGACAATAAAAAAACAAATGAATAAAAAACTATTTGGACCTCAGACTCAGATTGCTTTCCTGTATAAATTTTAGGTACTTGTAGAGTTTAATCAAGACATTAAAAAATGAAAATATTGAAAAAAAAGTTATATTGTATGTATCCATTATGGAATGAAGTTCTGCAAAAAATAAATTTCACTTAATTTGATCAAGTAGTTATTTGTTTTACAGCGAAGAAACAATATGTTATGATATTGATCAAAAGAAGGGTCGGCACTTTAGACTGAGTTATCTCCCCATGGCGTGTTTTAAAAATCCAAACATGGCTACCTTCATTGCATTGCCATAAAAACTACTCGATCAAATTAAGTGAAAAAAAATTTTTTTTTTTTTTTTTTTTAGAGAAGTTCATTCCATAATGGGTATGTACAATATAATTTTTTTTCTTCAATATTTTCAGATTTTAATGTCTTGATTAAACTGTATAAGCACTAAATTTTATGTTGAATAAGCATTTTTGAATTTAAATTTCAGCATTCACAAACTGGTGTCATCATTACTAATTACAAAATAAACTGTTGTACACATTCTACAATTCACTGAAATGTCACTCATTATTTACATTAATGCACATTACGAAAACCTCATTACTAACTGCATTAAACTGCGCAAATCAATTAAGTCATTCATGTTCAACGTAGGTAATTCCTGTTAGTATATACAAAGTTAATCTGAGATAAAAGATTCCAATAAAAAGCATAGAAAACTTAACTAGACGAGTAAATTTCATTCTTTCCCTTCCATATCCTATTATTTTGATTGCATATAAATCGATCCAACTGCACTATTTAATTAAAAATAATCCGAGTTCAAAGTTGTTTCACATTCACAACTAAAACACCTTAGATTGGCCATAACAACTGAATACACTAGCATTAGTTTTTACTTATTTTATGCTGCCATTTTGATATCATAATATCAATGAACTTTAGAAGATTAAGTCAGGTACATGAGTGTATGTGTTACTAAAAAAAGAGATTTGATATTTGTGTTGAACGTATATTATTACTATCTTGCAATGCTTAATTTGAAAGAGGTGGAATAGCGTAGTATCTGTTGTCATTAGACCATCCTCCCAGCCATCACCTCCTCCTGGGATGGGGGATAGCTTAGTATATGTTCATTTTACATACTAGCAAAAATATGCAACTAGAGGGAACATATTTTTGCTAGTCATTAGAAATCTTAGAAATAAACTTATCTTCATCTATTATTTCTAAAAGTTAATTTCAGATTGACAAAAAACAAACCGAGCATGCGGGGTCCCCATCCACGAGTGAAAAATTTACTTTCACCATGACTAATGTTTGTGTTAATTTTAAAAAAATCCAAGGCGTGGTTATTGAGAAAAGTGAGAACAGATGAACAAGAGTGAATCCCTCCTTTGTTTGGGGACTTATAATCTTCAAAAGGAAAAGAAATAAAAACTGACCGGTTGTTGTTGTTTCTTCTTCCTTTGCGGCTTCCGGGTTCTTTTCTTGTTCTTTTTCGAGTCTCTTCTGTTTTCGTTCAATGGCAAGTTGATCTGCTGTTTTCACTGGAAAAGCAATTTTCCAAAATAATTTTGAAAAGACAATTTAATCACATTTTGAAAGAGTTATTTTAAGAATAACAAAACCATTATCAAAATTGTATCCTTTTTATGCATTTAGCAATGAAAATGTGTTTTTCAAACGGAGGAGAGACCGATGGAAACTCCTGTGAGGAGACATTTATAAAAATTAATATTTTCATATTGTTTTTTTTTTTGTCAAAATCTCATTTAAAAATCAAAAGATAAGCAAAACATGTGTAATAAAAAAAAAAAAAAAAAAAAAAAAATTAAACCAGAGATTGCCATTTTTGTAAAAAAAACAAAAAAAACACAGAATTTATATATTTAGATTAGATATTACCTTTTCAAACACTGACAAAAGTTAAGCTATAACTCATGAACAATGTTACATAACCAGAAAAGAGACAGTGCACAAGGATGGGCTACATTTTAATACCATTGATGAGACCTTGATGTTTGGTCTGTTTCTCCCTTTCAGCTCAGTTCAAACCTCTTTCATTAGGGACACTTACTTGAACCAAGGTTGCAACTCTCTCTGACTTATTCCATATAACTATGTCACGTTTGACAGCAGCATTTTCTAGGTAGGTGGCTGTAGAGATTCTATAGTCGTAATGTATAGTACATGTCATTTCCAACTGTTCTTTCAGGTTGATGTTCCCAGGACTTGCTGCTACATTGGATGTTTAACTTTTTACAAATGGTCCAGTGGAGGTACTTACATACTCCATCATGTCTCGCTGCATAGAAGCCGTCCCCCAAAAGAACGTTGCAAATTGATACCAGATGACTCACACTTTCCAATTCCGTGTGGCAGAATCTGCATTTGTTGACATTACCGAAACCTGTTATCTTCTTGAATGCATTGTGTATGGGTGTTTCTATTGATATATGGCTTATGATTGTGTGTATAGTCGCATTTAGTTTAATGCACCTTGAATGCCTGGGGAGAGAACTTGAATGCCTACTAGACACTATCGTTAAGTGTCTAAGGTGTCTCTGTACAGCGGGTTTTTCAGGACAACCTGACATAAGGATATTTTTTTTACAAGTAAATCATAACTAAATATTCCAAATCACATAGTATTCGCAGCCCGAATAAGATCTTCTCGGTATGGCTCACCCAGACTGGCTTTTACCAGGAATAGTACACCTTCCCTAAGTGATGTTACCTTAAGCAACAGCACAAAACTGGATATTTTACCAGACTAGCTGAATTCTTTTCAAGGATCCAGTAATACCAAGAGACCACAAGAAAGGTATACTATAACATATCTAACTGATCAATTGGGGAAAGGAAAATTAATAGTAGATATCTCACTGCTGATACAATTCTCTACCTACATAAGAGTCAGGTACTTCCAAGTATAAAGTATTGTCGCCACATCTGGGCAGGATCTGCTATAAATACCTTATCCTGCATTCATAGAGTTCAAAATAGACTTTGTAGCCTAGTAGGGGGTGCCCTTTTCTCTTCCCTGCAACCTCTTTCTCACAGAAGAGACGTTGCGAGCCTGTGTCTGCTTTATCATTTTCATGGCAAGTGCCCGCCTGAGCTCCAATCTATGACCCCCCCCCATCGCCAAACTTTCACAAGTAACACTCGTCCAGCTGGAAGCACTATCAATAATTTCCCCTACCTCTTTATATGTGCCTAAACCTAACCGTAGATTCCATGAGCAAAGATTCTTTCTTAGAACTGCACACATGTGGAACTGTCTTCCGTCTGCCCGTTTTCCAGCTGACTACAATATGGTCGTCTTCAAGTCCAATGTAAACAAGTTCTTGATGAACCGTTCCCCTTAAGTAATCCAATTTACCAAATTTACACTGCTGATTAAACTATGATATTGTCACATTGACTATTGTATGCTCTTTAACCCTTATCCTCGAGTGGCCTCTGGGCCTTGATAAATGGCGACACATGTTTAAAAAAAAAAAAAAAAGAAAAAAAAAGGCCTTTGCAGGTTTTAGTTACAGGAGTGAAGCTGACATTAAGAAGCAATTACACATAATATATTGGCACTCAGCATACCCCCCCCCCATGTCCTAGTATGTTTTTCCCTGCCAATTGACCTTACTACCCAACTATTCTATATCAACGAATCCATCCTTTTGATGTGACCACACCAATAAAGTCTTCTGTATACATTTTTATACTCTTCAGACTTAATCTTCCTCTGAATTTATCAGATCTAACCTTGCCTTGCAAAAAAAAAAAAAAAAAAAAAAAAAAAAATACAGATCAAGACAAAACTTTTGTATCATTTCTCTTCATGCAACACCACATTCTTAACTAGCTGTCATCAGTCGGCTATGGGATGTCCTTTTGATGAAAAATGAAGTTATTCAAATGGAAAATCAATTACATAACTAGATAAAATTCTCAATATTTTCTCTAGAAAAAAAAAAAAAAAAAAAAAAAAAAAAAAAAAAAAAGAAGAAATTGTTGTTGTTCTTTAATTGAAAGAACAACAAGAAACTCTTAAAATGACCCCAAAAACAAAAATTTTGGATAAATTGGAAGTAGATTTTTATCAATTTTGAGAAATAAAAAATATATCGGTTTAAATAATCAAATATCAACATTTCTAAGACAAAGTGAATTATGACTATATCTCACTATAAGGAGGATTTTAAAAACAAGATTCAATTCACCAAAAAAGCAAACTGCGATTGTGTGATTGCACACAGGTGAAATAATACAGACGAAATCATCATATCACAACATATTATCTCAGCCAAGCTAGTTTGAAACATGTATTCAACATAGAATTTTTCTAAATATTTTAAATCGACATTATCTCAAACACAAAGGTTTTTGTAACTATTTTAATATCATCATATACCAAAAATTCAAAACCAATTTCTTATCTAATACACATTTATAAAAATACAAAAAAATCATTCACTACACCATCAGCTTTTTGGAGTTCGACAATAGCATGTAGAATGTCTACAAACTCTGCAGTTCTTGCAGAAGAACCACTCGTTTCATGGTTGACTAGTGGATCTCAGGCATACCACATTCTATGTATGGTGTCAATTAAGTTGATTTGTTGCAAGATTTTTTGTGAGTCAGTAATGCTACAAAGAACTTTGACAGCCTTGCGTCATTCAGATCAATCAACTCCTATGAATTGCGATCAGAACCAGTAATATACACCCAAGGAAAGGTGTAGAGAATAAAAAAATTAGCTGCCGAAAGAAATGGTATCTGCAGAGCCACTCAATATCTTAAAAGCCAGATGAGACAAACATTGGCAGAATAACCTGCTTTTCTTTGATTACAAATCTAGAGATGATGTGCATTGAGAGAATGTAATCTTGGGTGTATAGGATTGTGTTTCTTCAACATGTATTGTGTTGCATTGTATATGTTTGCTAAAATTCTCATTAATGTGACAAGAGTAAGGGATTTTTTGATGTTAATGCACAAAATTTTATTTAATTATACCCTTCCATGGCACGAGATGGGTCTGTGCCATGTACAGACAGGATGTTAGTCTGTCACTAAGTCTAACTCCATTTATAAACCTGGTGAGAGGGGAAGAGCTTCCTGCAGCTCCTGGTTTCTCCAAATGGTGACCCATCCAAGTACTAACCAGGTTAAATTTTGCTTAACTTCAATGTGATGTGACTAATGTAGAATTAGTTTTTTTGAACTCTGGTTATTCTATATGATAATGGTAGTGATAATGATGCTGATGTTTAAGTCATATTTATGTCAAAGGTATTAGCACCCAATGAGGCCAGAGTTAGTCGACAGATGAATAAGCAAAGTGGTTAGAGGTTAATGTAAGACGCACAGAAGATTTTTTTTTTCTTTTTTTTTTTAAGGCCCTTTGTCTTTCTCCAGCACTCACTTATATGCTTCATTTATCTTTTTATCTTTTTTTTTGTCTGCAGACCAGTAGAGGGGTTTGGGGGGGGGGAGGAGAGAGAGAGAGAGAGAGAGAGAGAGAGAAAGAAACAGATCTTTATGACTTGTAAGGCAACACAAAGTTTACCTTTTAAATAAAAAAAACAAAAACATTGGAGGAATTACTCGATGTGTAATAAGAGACTGTAATCTCGGGTGTATAGGCCTGTGGGGGGTCATTCCATGTCAAAACACCAGCAAAAAGTTGAAATCTGCACCCATCGACATCAAATTACTTGAAATTTGGAACAAATAACCCTCTTTCATGAAGTATGAAAATGTGCCAAATTATTTGGTTGTAGACTATAAATTGATATATGACTTCTCTATTGGGGTTGAAGAAAAACCAATGAAATTTGTTGTTTCAGAATATGTTTCTTGCAGGTATGACAGTAACGTTTGGATTGGCATGGTCCTAGAAATTAATATGGAAAATAAGGACTTGCTGATTAAGTTCATGCATCCAGCTCTTTCATCACATTCATTTTATTGGAAAGAGGATTTTAAGGATATATGCTTTGTGCCATTAGCAAATATTCTGTGCAATATTGATGTCCCTACAACACCGAATGATAGAGTTTATCATTTGTCCAAAGTGGATAAACTATCGGTGCAAAAAATTGTATACAAAACAATTTAATCTTTGCACCCAACAAAATTTGGTGCACAGCATAGTTTAAAATTTGCATATTGTTATCACTTTCTTTTAAATGAAAAAAAAAAAAAGATTTAGATTAATGAAAATAACTTTTTGTAAAAAAAATTATAAATAAATAATTTTTAAAGTGATGAAATTGAAAGCATTTCTTATAAATAAATATATATATAAATGTTTAGTGCCAATTACAAATATTCTAAGTTTTAGATATTCACATGCATTTAAAAGAAAAGCAAAAAAAAATCAAATGTTTTTGGTTTCATGAAAGTAATGAAATTAATTATTTTTTTAAAAATTCAAATCAGAAATAATTTTTTAATTTAATGTTTAATGCCATTTACAAAAACTCTATAAAATGTTGATCCTAATGCATGAGTCAATGTTTATCACTTGTTGAAGACAATCTGTCCGTACCATACAAAATGCAATATCTGCAAAATATATTTAAATTATTTTCTTTTTAAATTAACAAAGACTATCTTATTGAATAGTTTAAGAAATTACTTAACACAATATGAACATTTGAGGAGTTTGGGAGCATTAGGATGATTGTCTTTATCAATCTTTCATTGAATTACCGCATGTACATAGGAAAAAAACTATAACCTTGGCAGGGCCATATCTTCTAAAGTAGGCTAGAAACATTCACAAAATTTTTTTGAGAACTTAAGCAGTTATAGTAGATGCTATAAAAAAAAATATGATGAAAATTGAAGCGGACATATTTTCTCTAGACTGACCGTAATCTACATAGATAAAAAATTGATGATTTGGGGGACATTTTTTTGGAATGAGCAAAATTTTATTTTCTACCAGGTATGGGGTTAAAATAATTAAATATTCGGATTCTACAGTCCCTAAATGCCCTTCCTTCCAAATTTCAGAAATTTTTGAATATGTGGAAGTATTTTTTTTTTTATATAAAACACTGAAACTTTGTGATGTTTCATGGAATAAATATAGAAGCAAAATATGCCAATTTACACTCCCCTAAAATCCGAACGGTAAAGTTTAGGACCAAATAATTTGGCAAAGAATTTTCCTAACTCATGAAGGAGAATATTTGTGCCAAATTTCAAGTAATTTGGTGTCAGTGGGGGTAATGGCCTGGTGAATTAGCATGAAATGACCCTGTGTTCCGTATTACCGTATATTGTATTGTATTGTTATGGACAGATATTAACCCCATTTAGAAAACTCATATCTCCACTAATTCATTGATCTGAGCTTTTCTCTATATGTGAAGAAAAGGGCATGCAGTATTACTTGTTGTGGTTACGCTTTTTCCAGCAGGATCTGGTGATCCCATTTGCTGTGTAGAGCATTTTTACTGTTGTTTACAAAGAGCTTGCTGAAAGAGTCCTGAATTTCACTACAATTGTGCACAACAGCTTTCACAAAATGATCGGCGCCGATCATGAAGTACTTGTGTTGATTTGGTATTGGCTTATGTATTTGACCTTTCTGTGTATTGTAATCATAAAGCTGCTTTATAATTACATCGTCTTCATGCAACGAGTTATCAAAAATGTTGTACATCATTTGAATATTGCAATCAATCTCTTCTTCATATGTTGAAGACAATGCTCCTTTAATTTGATTCACAAATCGCAATAAGTCCCAGTGCATCCCAAATAGATATCAGCAAATTACCTGCTGACTATGTTATACATATCTGTTTTAGCGATAAAAGGGGGAATAACTCTTACTTTCTTTATTGAGAGTTATCGCCTCTTATCAGGGCTCTATGGACAAAATTTTAACTTTAGTTGACCTTTGAAAACTAAATTTTTTCGTTTACTAGCCAAATAGAAAATTTACTAAACAACCCCACATGATTTTGGGAATATGACATCTTCGTTTCATGACGAATATGCACATCATAAAGATTTTCAGGTGTTCTTTTTTTCAAGTGTAATTCTAAATATACAAATTTTGTGTTAATACTTAAAGATATAAACATTATTTCTTCAGGTGTTTTTTTTTTTTAAACAGCCTTCGTTAAAAAAAAATAAATAAAAAAGAGTATATTGTTCTTATAAACTTTTCTTGTTTAAATAATTTTACTTTTTTTTTTTTTTAAATAAAACGAATAAAGTTGAAAAGATATTTTTTACTCAGTAGTAAGCTTTGGAAGATTGTCAGTGAAGAAATACAATTGCCAAAAGATAAGCGTTTCATTATTTCTAGTCGTCACTTTAAAAAATCACTGGCAAATGCGACTGTTTCACTTCCAATGTAGAGCCCTGCATATAGATCTTTGAAAAGACTAGAGAGTTCCAGGGAGAAAAAAGCAACATGGCGGACATCACTGGACATTCAATACCGTCTGTAATGAATTTAATCTTTCTGCTGCAAATAAATTGTTTAAAAATACAAGGAGTTGCCCGACATCACAATTTCTCTGAACACAACAAAATTTGGCAACGAAGATGAGATTCGAACTCACACGGAGATTGACTATCATTTATCCTTAATAGGAAATCCGTCTTTGACTATCATGTCAATATCTGTTCGACAAACATGAACCTTCAAAACTTTCTTTGCTTGACTGCACGATCAAAGGTTTTTGAGTTGATGTTGCATTTGAAGAACCTTCTTCCCAAATCAATTTATTGCCAGTTTTGATGTTCAATTCACAAAAACTGTTAATATGTTGTGTCTGCATTGTCTTTTTTTTCTTCTTCCTTTGAAGATTGTAATGTTGATTGTAAACCAGCTGCCAACATTGCCCAGCTTTTTATTGAAACCTACCGAGAGCTCTTTTTAGCATTCTCATTGTTCCCTTAAGTGCAATTGTCTTTTTAATTGGATATCACGTGTCTAACTAATCCATTTCAATTTCCAAATCAAAAAACCTGACAGTTAAAACTTCGAGAGCGTTCAGAAAAAAAAAGTATACATCTTGAGAGAGAGAGAGAGAGAGAGAGAGAGAGAGAGAGAGAGAGAGAGAGAGAGAGAGAGAGAGAGAGTCTGAATCAATACCATTCAGTATTTGATCCAAAATGAATTGGTTTTTATGAGATAATTTGACAGGCCTCTATGGACAAATTTATCTTTAGTTGACCTTTGACAACTAAATATTTTTGTTTACTAGTCAAATAGAAAAGTTACTAGCCAAACCTATTTTTGGAATATGACATTCGTTTCATGACGAGTATGTACATCAAAGATTTTTCTGTGTTTTTTTTTTTTATAAGTGTAATTCTAAATATACAAATTTTATGTTGATACTTCAAGGTATAAACATTCTAATTTTTTCAAATGTTTTTTAAACAGCCTTCGTTAAAAAAAAAAAAAAAAGTATATTATTCTGTTAAAATTTTATTGTTTAAATAATTTTACTTTCTTTTATTAAAAAAAAAAAAAAGTTGAAAAGACATTTTTCACTTGGTAGTGAGCTTTGAAAGATTGTCAGTGAAAGAAATATAATCGCCAGAAGATAAGGGTTTCATTATTTCTAGTCGCCATTTTGAAAAATCACTCGCAAATGCGACTGTTTCACTCGCAATGTAAAGCCCTATTTGATATTAATATTCATTAAATAATTGAAAGGAAAGGCTATATCTAACACAATCTACTATTTCTGAATTTTAAATCTAATTCTAGTTTTATTCACTATTTCTACTTACAACTTTATTAGTTCTTGCACATAGCTGGTATTCACCCATACCTGGCTGATACAGCAAATGTAAGAACTTGGGAGTGTAGACATTCATGGAACAAAACTTGTAAATTTTTCACTGAAGGCCTCTGTAGTGTATTGTAGCATAATTAAAACAAAAAGAAGAAAGTCCTTATCAAAGGTTTATTCAACTAACCTGTACATAATTTAACTGAGGCAAGAGGCTAAAAGAATATATACAAGAATAAAAAGGGGTGTATTTAAATAAAGAAAAATCATGTAATCACGTGAGCAAGAATGATAATTTAAAAAAAAAAAAAATAAAATAAAACTATAACAGCCCATCTAATGATTAAATATATCATGATAGATGGTTACATGGTAACAGCAACTCAAGAATGATTTTATATAAAAACTAGCCTGGGTGTCCGGCGTTGCCTGGGTGTTTGGAGATGTGTGTTGAGGAAAAAAAAAAAAAAAGTGGTAGTAGGCAGGCTCAAACCTGTACCGCAAAGGAGGAAAAGAATGTAAAAAACAAAAAATGACGTCTTTGCTGTTGCGCCCATCGCCAAACTGGAAGTGACGAAGGTTTAAATTAAGGCTAGTCGGGGTGACTTTTGAAAATATCGGCGAAAAAAGCGACCTCCTCCCTGTAGAAAAATGCCCAATTTGCCCAGTTGAGGGTGAAGGAATTAATGTTTTTAGCCAATGGGTCGAGCTTCAAAATGATACCAATCTTGTGAAAATCTGTCACCGCTGTGAAAAATTTTTAGACATACATACAAACATACATTTAAACAGACAGGCGAGATTTATATTCTAGATGATAAGTAGAATGAATGTATGACACAAATGGACAGTACATAGGCTGAAGAGCCCATTGTACACATGTCTGATAGAGTTTTGACACTGGTAATGCCCTGTTGTTTAGTAATGGCAGAAGTCACTCCATCCACTCTTAAGTCTTGCAATCATACCAGTATGTCCCTGTGCTTTAATAATATAACTTCTAAATCATTATCTCTATATAAATAAAATGAACTCATTTTTTCCCGTCGGATTTTGACCTTAATAGGATTAAAAATCAAGATATCTCATGCAAATACAATATGCACAAACGGCAGAACAATATCTGAGGTGTGTTATAGGCTTATTATTTCTCAAATTCCTCGATAATCTTAGATTTCTATACTTTTTCTGCTGAGAAGTCACGGTCAAAATCGGTTAAGATCAATGGAAGTGGTAAAATATTTTCTCTCTAATAAATTCCTCCTCCCCCTGCCACCACATAACACCGTTTGGGGATCGTTCACAAGGAACAGTTGAGAAGAGAACACCGGTTTGGCTTCGTAGTTCTTTCATGTGAAGTTATTTAAAATCACTAAACTAAGCTGCAGTGCTCTGTGGCGTAGTGGTTAGCGTGCTGGACAATTCACATTATATTTTCACGTTCGCGCCGACCTACCGTAGTAGTTTTTTTTTTTTTTTTTCCCCCTAAACAACCGGAATGGACTTTTCTTGGTGGCCGAACTGTTAACATTGCAGATGTTTTTTTTTTTTTTTTTTCACACTTTATTTTCCTACTTTTACTCATGACTCCGGGTTTGATCCTTCCTACTTACCTACCATAACATTTTTTAAACCCCCCCCCCGTCCCGGAAACAAACACTCGGGCAACACCGGGTACCCCCGCTAGTATATATATATATATATATATATATATACACACATACATACATACATACACTCCTATAAATAGTTTTTTTTTGGGTATTGATATTCATATTAAAAAAACCTCTTTATTTATTTCAAAAGAAAATACAACTTTGTTATACACTGGTCATGGAACTGCATTCATCTGCAAAAGATCTAGCTAATTTACATATTCTTTTAAACATTTATTTTAAGTCTGTATTAGTTTTTATGGTTTTCTTATGGGATGATCATCTTTAGTTAACTATCACGGGTAATTATATTCATGCAGATATTCTACATGATTTATACTTACGTAATATTTGTGTAAAAAGATTATAGTAAACATAAACCTCTTTCTATATATATTTATACATGCGTATATATATTTAAAAAAATTTTGGCTACCAAACTCCTGTCAGTTTTTGATCTACAGGCATGAAACTTAATATATAGGCTATTCAAACCCATGCAAAACTTTATATTTGGGTTTTAACCGGGGAAAATCGGTGCAAAAGTGTGAAAATTAAAGAAATGGAATTTGCCAGGTGAAGGTCGAACGACGGCAAAAACCTTGTTAAACTTTGTGACATATTTCCATTCAATGGAGGTAAGGTGCGAATCAACACCCCATAATTTTATTATATCATTTCTTCAAACTGAAACATAATTATCAAAGTATACTTACGCAGATAGATATGAAAAGTCTTTATTAAAGTTTGTGCCTATTTCCATTCCATGGAGGCCAGACGCGAACGCAGACCCCACAATTTTATTATTCCATCCCTATTTAAGTTAAAACATACTTATCGAAGTATTCTTATGTACATCTATATCAAAAACACTTGTAAACGTTTTTTTTTTTAATTTTTAAATTTTTTTATTTCCATACTTTGTGGACCAGGCACGTATGCAGACCCCACAATTTTAATGAATCATCATTATGCCAGATCAAACATACCCATTCCTGTGTCTCGATACATCTATCATTATATGTGATCAGTTTTCTATAATAGTCAACCATATAGGAGCCTATTCGTGACCAGACACACACAGACTTTCAGCTTTATATTATATATATATATATATATATATATATATGAATTTGTAGACAGAATTATAGGGCGCGTATGTGAGGGAGGGACGTTCAAAGTTGGGAATTGCGTAGCAAAATATTTATTTACATTACATTTAATTTCTGCAGTCAGGAAAATAGTCTAATTCCACTGAACTTGCATACCAAATACTTACAAGTATTACAAAAAATAGATTAGCTCCCAACTATTTCTACAAATTAAACAGAGGAAATTTCCTTTTTGAAGGCTTTTCTACACTAAAACCCACTAATCTTCACCGATAACATTTACTCACAAACTTTTACTTTCCATAGCTTTTCACCAACTCGTTAACTTAGTAGATCTTTTATTGTTTCTCGGGCAAGCTCTAAGATCATCAGCATAGAACTTTTTTTTTTAAAGACCTGTAGGGACCCTTGCACAAATGAAAAGGAACAAATACGGTACAAATCTTTAATGTACTTTTACTTTAACATTAAAGTCGTCACTGAATATGATGTTACTTCTAACATGACTACATATTTCTGTCTATTGCTTGGATGTTCACGAACCATTTGTTTGCCCCTAATTAACACAAAGCCTAATCCAGGCAACATCGCTTGGAACTATCAAAAGCTTTCTTCAAATCCATAAAAGAAGAACATATGTTCTTCTCACCAAGATATTTCTCTTACATTTGTCTCCAAATAAATATAACACCAGTAGAATAGATAGAATAGAAAAAGAGGCTTGCCTTTTTTCTGTTGTTCTTGGCCTTCGGGCCAGGATCAAAGTCTCCATTCACCCCCATCTAGTGGGCATCCCCATCTAGAGACTGACCCACAGAAGCGAGGTTCTTTTTACAAACCTAGTGAAACGGGCAGTCTATCAAGTAGATGGGGTTGGGAGGGTCCTACTAATCACCTTTTGTTTTTTCTTCCCCCGCCCTCGACACAAATGAATTATTGTACCATTTTATTGTTATCTTTTTTGTTTTTACATATCAATAAAAAATGTTTTAAAAATTGGGAGTTAAGTAGGACGTCCCCCAATATGAAAGGGTGAATGCGGTATTATGGTGAAAGAAGATACTAGCTGGGAGAAACTTTTGATTTTGTTTAGTTCTGGAGTGACAAGGATGACCAACGACCCCCAAAATCCCCCCCTTTTGAGTTGGCCATGTGCCTAAGTTTTTTGTTCATAGTTGATTTTGACTGTATTTTTTAACATGAATAAAAGATTTAATATCTCAAAGTGTAGTATCTGCTCTGCAAATGCTGCACTTAAGATAACTTGTACCAGTCAATGGACGGGAAACCCTCTAAACTAGGACAATTATTATTTTTGGTCACAACCAGAGTGCCCCCTTTTTACCCTACTTTTAGGGGAGCTGGTTTTCCCCCACATTAAAAAAACGGCCTTGTGCCTAATTTGCTTTCGTGAAAAAGCAAATAAATACAATAAATATAACATCAGTAGTACTTCACCATAAGACCAAATCTTATTCCATCTTTGATTATGCAACGTCTATGATTATGTCAGCTTTGATGACATAATCACCTTTGATTATGCAACGTCCTGTCTTGAAACCGAGTAAGGTGAAGTAGAAGGTTGCAAGTCATGTGACCATTCGCAGCAACTAATTTGCTTCTCTGATCACCTCTATCCTTTAACTTTTGTAACAATTCACAATCGTACTAAGATCCAGTCTTTTGGAACAACCTCTTTCTTTTATTATATGACTAGCAGGCCGCCCGGTCATAAAATATATATGAATATTATATTTTACTTCCTGCAGAATTCTTACTTATTATACACAGAAATACTGTAGGTATTAGATGCACCATTAAATTTCTTAAAAAACAAGAAAAAAAGATAAATAAAAAAAAATAAAAAAAAAAAAAAAAAAAAAATTAAAAGAAAAAAAAAGGAAATAAAAAAGAAATTAAAAAAAAGAAAAAAAAGGAAAAGAAAAAAGAAAAGGAAAAGAGAAAAGAAAAGGAAAAGAGAAAAAAAAAGGAAAAGAGAAAAAAAAAGGAAAAGAGAAAAAAAAAGGAAAAGAGAAAAAAAAAGGAAAAGAGAAAAAAAAAGGAAAAGAGAAAAAAAAAGGAAAAGAGAAAAAAAAAGGAAAAGAGAAAAAAAAAGGAAAAGAGAAAAAAAAAGGAAAAGAGAAAAAAAAAGGAAAAGAAAAAAAAAGGAAAAGAAAAAAAAGGAAAAGAAAATAAAAGGAAAAGAAAAAAAAAGGAAAAGAAAAAAAAGGAAAAGAAAAAAAAAGGAAAAGAAAAAAAAGGAAAAGAAAAAAAAGGAAAAGAAAAAAAAGGAAAAGAAAAAAAAAGGAAAAGAAAAAAAAAGGAAAAGAAAAAAAAAGGAAAAGAAAAAAAAGGAAAAGAAAAAAAAGGAAAAGAAAAAAAAGGAAAAGAAAAAAAGGAAAAGAAAAAAAAGGAAAAGAAAAAAAGGAAAAGAAAAGGAAAAGAAAAAAAAGGAAAAGAAAAAAAAGGAAAAGAAAAAAAAGGAAAAGAAAAAAAAGGAAAAGAAAAAAAAAAGGAAAAAAAAGGAAAAGAAAAAAAAGGAAAAGAAAAAAAAGGAAAAGAAAAAAAAGAAAAGAAAAAAAAGAAAAGAAAAAAAAAGGAAAAAAAAAAAAAAAGAATGAAACCGAGACATGTATGCGAGTATTACGTTTTTTCTAAACAGATCACTTCTTGTAAGTAAAAAAAAAAAAAATGAGATCGAAACCAAAACCTAGATAGTCAAGTACTATAACCATTAGACCAACTTGACATGATCTTTAAAATGTGTTTTCAAATCAACTTATACTTAACATAAGTTGTCATGTTTCACAACCACGCATGCACATTCGTGAAACAGTTGAAAACAGATAAGAATATGATCACCCCCGCCCCCTGTGTACAAATTTTCAAATTTGGATCCTTAGTAGCCTTTTTTTTTTTTACAGATGAAAATGATTAGAAAGTTTTCCACATGTCTGAATACTCTATATACCAAATTTCAAGGCTGTAGATTAAAAATTTGTTGAGTATATAGGTTGAGAAGTGTCCTCATACATACACATACATTATCACTTTTATAGATTGATCAAGTCTAATCAGCTAAATGCCTATTTTGTTTCCCTACAATTTTGTAGATAAGATTAGTTTAGATTCTTCTAAGGCTTGAAAAGACAATGAATTTTGGAAATCTGCTTTGATCATTTTCTTCATGTTCCGAGCTTGTATCTTGCGGCATTCTTTTAGTGGAGCCATAAATTTTGTTTTTCATATTCATCATTCCTCTTCCTCCGCTGAGTTCATTTCAACTAAAAATCTATGGATTTGCCAAGGAAGAAACCCAATCACGTTGACACAACGTATACTCAATCTGAATGTGATTACAATCACCTTTATTTTGTCAATTTTTCTACCTGTATAGTGAAAAATCTGGGGCACATGGCCATGTTGCGGTTATTTATCTTTCACATTGTCTAACCCTTCCACCGCCTCTTAGCACTTATTTATAAACTGGAGTAGATATTGATAACTATGGTGTCAATTTAAATATTATAAACAATAGAGACAACTGATAGAATGCATGTTAGGGCAAGATATGAATGGCTGATTGACCAGATCGGACCTCTCCAACTTCACATCTAGTAGAAGTAAGGGTGAAGTAGAGGGTTGCGAGTCATGTGACTATTTGTGTAATCAGGCCATAGACTGCTCAGCCATCAGGATTCCATCCTAACATATAATGGGTTGCCACCCATAGCCTACAGGTAATACCGTTTTCATAGGGTTGCAGTTGGCAAATTCTAGGCCCTGTTGACAGGGCATTTGCCTCTGAAACTCAGATAATATTTAGCAATGAAATAGATAGATACAGCAATGAAACAGATAGATACAGCAATGAAACAGATAGATACAAAAAAAAAAAGGAAGTCGACTTACCATTTGCATACTCTCCAAGCATTTTACGTGCTTCTCTGTCGGTTGCGAGTTTCTTCAAATTGTTCAATTCACGGACATAATAACGCTTTCGTTTCTCATTTCTCATCCGTATTTTGTGTTTACTGTGTATACTTTTTGCCATCTAAAATTATTGGGGAGAAAAGGAAAAACATTTATTTTAAATTGCAATGTAAAAAAAAAACAAAATTATTCGATATTTACATCTAAATATCTGGAGCAGTCAAAAGAACAGCATTAAATAAATTCTTGGCAAAAAAAAAAAAAAAATGTCAGTTTATTTAAATAATGGTAATTAAAAAAAAAAGTCAGTTTATTTAAATAATGGTAATTAAAAAAAAAAGTCAGTTTATTTAAATAATGGTAATTAAAAAAAATGTCAGTTTATTTAAATGATGGTAATTAAAAAAAAGAATGTCAGTTTATTTAAATAATGGTAATTAAAAAAAAAAAGAATGTCAGTTTATTTAAATAATGGTAATTAAAAAAAAAAGAATGTCAGTTTATTTAAATAATGGTAATTAAAAAAAAGTCAGTTTATTTAAATAATGGTAATTAAAAAAAAGGCAGTTTATTTAAATAATGGTAATTAAAAAAAAGTCAGTTTATTTAAATAATGGTAATTAAAAAAATGTCAGTTTATTTAAATAATGGTAATTAAAAAAAAAGTCAGTTTATTTAAATAATGGTAATTAAAAAAAAGGCAGTTTATTTAAATAATGGTAATTAAAAAAAAAGTCAGTTTATTTAAATAATGGTAATTAAAAAAAGTCAGTTTATTTAAATAATGGTAATTAAAAAAAAATGTCAGTTTATTTAAATAATGGTAATTAAAAAAAAAGTCAGTTTATTTAAATAATGGTAATTAAAAAAAAGTCAGTTTATTTAAATAATGGTAATTAAAAAAAACAATGTCAGTTTATTTAAATAATGATAATTAAAAAAAGTCAGTTTATTTAAATAATGGTAATAAAAAAAAAATGTCAGTTTATTTAAATAATGGTAATTAAAAAAAAATGTCAGTTTATTTAAATAATGGTAATTAAAAAAAATATCAGTTTATTTAAATAATGGTAATAAAAAAAAAGTCAGTTTATTTAAATAATGGTAATTAAAAAATGTCAGTTTATTTAAATAATGGTAATTAAAAAAAAGGCAGTTTATTTAAATAATGGTAATTAAAAAATATGTCAGTTTATTTAAATAATGGTAATTAAAAAAAAGTCAGTTTATTTAAATATTGGTAATTAAAAAAAATGTCAGTTTATTTAAATGATGGTAATTAAAAAAAAAGTCAGTTTATTTAAATAATGGTAATTAAAAAAAAATTCAGTTTATTTAAATAATGGTAATTAAAAAAAAAGAATATCAGTTTATTTAAATAATGGTAATTAAAAAAAAAGTCAGTTTATTTAAATAATGGTAATTAAAAAAAAAGTCAGTTTCATTAAATAATGGTAATTAAAAAAAATGTCAGTTTATTTAAATAATGGTAATTAAAAAAAAAGAATGTCAGTTTATTTAAATAATGGTAATTAAAAAAAAAAGAATGTCAGTTTATTTAAATAATGGTAATTAAAAAAAAAGAATGTCAGTTTATTTAAATAATGGTAATTAAAAAAAAAAGTCAGTTTATTTAAATAATGGTAATTAAAAAAAAAGTCAGTTTATTTAAATAATGGTAATTAAAAAAAAGTCAGTTTATTTAAATAATGGTAATTAAAAAAAAATAGTTTATTTAAATAATGGTAATTAAAAAAAATATCAGTTTATTTAAATAATGGTAATTAAAAAAAAGTCAGTTTATTTAAATAATGGTAATTAAAAAAAAAGTCAGTTTATTTAAATAATGGTAATTAAAAAAAAAGGCAGTTTATTTAAATAATGGTAATTAAAAAAAAAGGCAGTTTATTTAAATAATGGTAATTAAAAAAAGTCAGTTTATTTAAATAATGGTAATTAAAAAAAAAGTCAGTTTATTTAAATAATGGTAATTAAAAAAAAGTCAGTTTATTTAAATAATGGTAATTAAAAAAAAAGTCAGTTTATTTAAATAATGGTAATTAAAAAAAAAGTCAGTTTATTTAAATAATGGTAATTAAAAAAAAGTCAGTTTATTTAAATAATGGTAATTGAAAAAAAAAGTCAGTTTATTTAAATAATGGTAATTAAAAAAAATTGTATTTATACTTCTGTGACCATCAAAACTATTTCAATACATCAACTCACATAAAACCAATTTTAACAAAATGGCTGTCACATTAGCATTGTTACTTTGTGTAAAATCCTAGCAATTATTCATTCTTTTATTTCAACATGCATACGTGTGATTGTAGATGAATAAAGCCTTATTAAATGGTTTCTGTGTTGCAAATCATTACAATTTTTTCATCTAGAATCTAATCCAAAATAAACCAATTTCTGAAGCTACAGCATTTCAATGATAACTCTTCAGCGTCTGATTCCGCAGTCCATTGGACACATTGGCTGTGTACATTCAACAACTTCCCGAGGTCAACTAGACTTTCTTACCAACTACATCTCCCATCCAGTGCACAAATTAATAGTAAATTGTCATTGCTAAACTCCAGTCTCTTTTTGTAAATTCCTCATAACATTGTTCATTCTAGACATCTTTCGGCAACCTCTAAGCAGGAGCCTGGAGAAACGATTGACGATTTTTTGCAGAAGCTAGATTTGCTTACTGGGGATTATCACTTTGAGGCAGTAACGGCTAAAGAACAGAGCTTTTTCTCAAGAAACAGTCCAGAAACAAGCCAAATCTTATATCAACCTCACACCATGTGGCACCATCGCCGAACCATAAGTGACTTGTGAGGTGTCTTGTACTTCCGAAAATGTTTTGGCAGCAGGAGGAAAAATGTTTCTTCTGCGGTAATCAACAACATCCATGAATTAAATATCCCACCTGTGATGCAGTCTGTAGAAGCTGTGGTAAGAGGAGACATTTTCAACTAGTCCGCCGATCAAATCGCTCCCCTAAGAAGGTGACATCTGCTCCTGAATCCTCAATCACATCCGTTGTAACCACTACATCACCTGATTGTCTGTCGAAGGCATAATTAAACTTTCAGTGAATGGAATAATCTTGGAGGCTCTGGTGGATACTGGTAGCTCAGAAAGCTATATATTATAGAACATCATCCATAAGTACAACTCGCTGACACAAACTTCTCACAGGAAAACATCAATGGCGTCCACGGTCTTATCAAGCAGTACATTAGCATATAAACGGTTTACTTAGCCGTATTTTAAACTTTCAGTCCTTTCTTCTCTTTGCTCAGACATCTTACTTGGCCACGACTTTCTCAAACTACAAAGGTAGAAATATCTTTTGGCAGTTAAAAAGATTCTTTTTCTGTATGCACTGTAATGGCGTCCCGTCTTGTGTCTCCACCACTATTCAAACATTGCCTGGTTGCAAGACTACTGCTACAAAAAGCCAGAAAAAATGCACCAATCTATCAACAATACGATATTCATGACCTTCTAAAAGACGGTGTTATCAACCCCCCTCGCTCTCCCTAGAGAGCACAGGTTCTAGTAACCACTAATGATCGACACAAGAAGCATCTTGTCGTCAACCGGTTCATGTACCTTGATGCTTACCCTTTTCCAAGAACTGATGAGCTAGTCCCAAAATAAAAATAAAAAATCACTCGCTATGTGGAAATCTATATCGATTCTGCTGTATTCCATTTGGTGTAACAATCATACATATCATGTTTCCAACAATCAATAGACAATTTAATAAAACGCAAGACGGTTGCCGACATTTTCGTGTATGTTGATAGCATCACTATATGTGGCTGTAATATGATGGAACCTGATGAAAATCTTCATTGTTTTTTAGATGTTGCCAGAAAGTATGGAATAAGTTTCAGGGAAAACAAGAGCATGAGAGAGTCACCCTCTAAGAGTATGAAGTGTCATTTCGTTTAGTTGTTTTATGGCATATCAACCCTTTTTCGGGTTATTTAATGCCGAATCCAATTATTTTGGAAATAGTATTCATGTTCCATCCAGTTATTTTGGAAAAGGTTTTTATTCTTCAAGTTCTTTGTATCTTCAATCGCTAGTTTGTAGCGTTTGGTTCCGTTGTTTTATAGTGGATTTTATCGTTTTTGTTCCCTGTCCTGCAGAACATAAGTTTTGCAATGGGAAAGGAGTTATAGTATTAATGTTTGGTACATTTTAAGTTAGGAAACCAGTTAGGAAATTGGGGAGATAGAAAGAGACAGGGGAAATGGGAAGAAGGAAAAGGAGGAAAGGTGGGTTGTTTTTGTTTTTGCAGAACATAATTAAGTTTTGTAAAAGGAAGTAGAAAAAAAAAAAAAAAAGCATCAATGTTAGGTGCATTTCGTCTCAGGAAGCCAATATCTTCAAACAGCCTGATCTGGTAGCACCAGTTTCTGTTTGGAATTGTAAAACCAGATCCTGAATGCTTCTGTGCTTTGAGATTTATACCTCCACCACAAGATGCTAAATCACAACAACGGGTTGTTGGAAGGTTTTCATATTATGCTCAATGAATTCCTCAGATTAAATTCGATGGCTTGCACAGAACCAAGTCTTCCCTCTATCTGAATCCTACTTAGCAGATTTCACCAACCTCAAAGAAGAACTCAAGCAGGCTCCTCTTACAACAACTGATCCTAACATACTCCTTACAGTAGAAACTGACGCTTCGGATGTTGCTCTAATTGCCACTCTTAATCAGAACGGCCGCCCAGTTGCTTTCTTTTCCCCGATTTGTGAGCAACATTATTCTTCGGTCGAGAAAGAAGCAGTGCGTAAATGGCATCACTACCTGGTTGGTTCTACCTTTAAACTCATAGATCAATGCTCTGTAGCTTTCATGTATGACCTGAAACACTCAAGCAAAATAAAGAATGAGAAGGTAGAACGTTGGAGAATCAACTATCAGCCCTTACATTTGATATAAGATACCGTCCTGAGAATGATAATGCGCCTGCAGACACACTTTCTTGAGCGGTTTGCGTAACCTCCTTCACTCCATCAAGGATGTTCAATGGACTATTGGGAACTGTTCCATCTGTGCAGAATTAAAAATGCAAATTTTTTCATCCCACTAATGAATAAAAAAAGCTTGTCAAAGCGATACAACCGTCCGAGCACTTAAGTATTAACTTTAAAAAGGTTTCCTGTTATCTAATAATCAAAATATCGATTAACTATTATCGACGAATATTTACACTTCCCCTTTGCCTTTCCGTGTCAAGATATGTCCTCGCAAACAGTAATAAATTGTTTCTATCGACTATTTTCGCTGTTTAGCATGCCTTTCTTTATTCACTCTGACAGAGGTCCATCATTCCTTTCAACACAACAGATTTTTAGTTGCGTGCAAGCGACTCTATAAGTCAGTCCGTCCGTAACACTTTTGTGCTTGGCCTTTTTTTTTTTTTTTTTTTTTTTTTTTTACACAGTGAAGATCAGAGGTCTGTTGTTAATAGATGTTTTTCTTAGCTTTTTAAGCTTTTCTTGGCCTTTTGGCCAAGATGTGCCTAAGTATTTTTGTTCATTGTTGATTTTCAATATATTTTTAACATGAATAAAGGATTTAATATCTCAGTGTAGTATCTGTTCTTACTACATGCTGTACTTATTGTGATATAAAGTGGGGGATCACTTTTCTGTATTAATTTAATATAAAATGATCACTCACTTTACAACCAGTCAGTCTCAAAGCCATTCAAGTTGTTTTTGAAGGATTCCAATTATTTTTTAAGCATTCAAGTCATTCTTAAGGTCATTCGATTCATCCTTAAGTTCATTAAAGTCATTTACTTTTTATTTATTTAAGTCATTTCAGCCCATTTTTCGGTCATTTTAGTTTATCTTTAAGAATTTCATGTCAATCCTACATTCACGCATGCATTCATTCATTACACGAGAGCACGCGACTAATGGCTATCGGCCTGGTTTTCATCAAAAGGGACTAGCTACAAGCCACACACCCGCCTATAACCCTCAGGGAAATGGCCAGGTACAAGGACTAAATGCCACGTTATGGAAAATGATATCGCTGGCATTGAAGTTGCAAAGACTGCCAATTTCTCATTAGGAATCAGTTTTGCGCAATGCCTTGCATTCCATTCGTTCAGTATTGTATACTACCACTAACGCGACACCTCATGAGCTAATATTCCCGTAGAATCAGAAATCAACAGCTGTTACCCCTCTTCTCAGTTGGCTTTTGAATCCAGGTCTGGTTCTGATAAAATATAACAAAGTAATTTAATAATTGTCTGTATTTTTGAGATGAGGTGTTTTCATTGATTGAGATTGTCGGACTGACTTCCTCATTTATTGTTATTACGGGGGGTACCGTGTTCGGACTCCAGCTAGGCTCTGGGACATAGTTGCTGATTCTCTGTTTTGAATGTTACTTTTCACTGCCTTCGTTCAGGATTGAACTCAGCACCTTTGGGTAACTGTAAACTTTGATACGTCTCGGCCATATGTTACTAGGACAATTCTTAGTTGTTTTTTTGTTAATGTTAAACTTATCTTGTTATTCAAGGTTTTCTCTATCAGAGGTGTCCAAATTGCATTCAGCTCTATGCTTGGTTTGCTCAGTAGGTTGTTATGTCCGAGCATGTGAGCTGTTTCGTCAAGTTTTCTCACTTTCCAGTGGGTCTCTCTGTTTATCTGAGAATCAGCAACTATGTCCCAGAGCCTAGAGTCCGAACACGGTACCCCTGTAATAACAATAAAGGGTTGGGTTCGAGACTCCTAACAAACGGTTCCCCAGTTCGATACAAAACACCTGATGAAAGCCGAAGGGCAAAATGGCCGAAACGTTGTGTCTATAACAACCAAGATGAGGAAGTCAGTCCGACAATCTCAATCAAAGTAATTTAAGTATGAACCCTTTGTCGACAAAGTTGAACTGCTAGAATGCAACCCCAATAAGCTCATGTTAGACTTTCAACTGATTCTCATTCAGGACCACCAAGTTTTGACCCAGGCTCCCGTCACCGTCATGAATTCGGACGTCGGTCGCTAGCCCCCTTTTTCCTTACAAGCTTTTCATCAAGTCTGAAATAGTTTCATCATTGAAACTATCTCTGAATTGATATTCATATTTTAGGCCTATCTAACTATAATATTTTTGGGGAACTTAAGCCATAGGTAATTTTTTTAATAAATATATTTCTTTGTTTTTCGTGTCTCCGTTCCGTTCCGTTCAGTTGTCTTACACAATCAACCATATTCACTTTTGGTAGCTTAATTTTTTTTTTCCGAGCACCGATTTCAGAGGTTTGTATTACTATACACAGATTCGAAAAAGTTGTCAAAAAACAAATGTTATCACAAGGCAAGATAAGTTACTTTTCTACCTAACTGGATAAGATTTTAGTGTTTTTATTTAATGTAAAATGTTTATTCGGTTCGAAAATCATAGTGTTTATCGATATATTTGAAAAAGACAAATGACTGCCAAGGTCTCTGTTGAATACGTTAAATTTGAGAAAATGAGTTAAAACTAAAATATTTTTTAACTCATTTTCCTAAACTTAACGTATACAACAGAGACCTCGCAGTCATTTGTCTTTTTCAAATATATTAATAAATACTGTATGATTTTTGAACCGAATAAACATTTTACATTAAATAAAAACACTACAATCTTATTTAGTTAGGTAGAAAAGTAACTTATCTTGCCTTTGATAACATTTATTGGGTTTGTATTACTGTACACAGATTCGAAAAAGTCAAAAAACAAATATATAACAAATAAATGCTATCAAAGGCAAGATAAGTTACTTTTTTAGTGTTTTTATTTAATGTAACATGTTTATTCAGATCAAAAAACAGTCAGTTTGGGAAAAGGAGTTAAAAATAAATATACTTTTCTACAAAAAAAAAAAAAAAATACTTTTCTACAATGTAACCTGTTTATTCAGCTCGAAAAGCATACAGTGTTTACCGACGTATTGGAAAATTAAAACTGGCGTCCGACTCTTTCACACGGTAAGTTTGGGAAAAGGAGTTAAAAATTAAAAAAAATATACAAAATACTGTTAAAAACCCACCGAATATATGTCAGCCTATGTCATGGTAACATATATTGAGCGAATTTCTAACAGTATTTTGCCTAGTTTTATATTTTTAACTCCTTTTCCCAAACTTACCGTGTGAAAGAGTCGAGCGCCATTTTTAATTTTCCAATACGTCGGTAAAAACTATGCTTTTCGAGCTGAATAAACCGGTTACATTGTAGAAAAGTAACTTATCTTGCCTTTGATAACATTTATTTGTTATATATTTGGTATTTGGCAACTTTTTCGAATCTATGTATACAGTAATACCAACCCCATTTATTTGTTATATATTTGTTTTTTTTTGGCAACTTTTTCGAATCTATGTGTATAGTAATACAAACCCGATAGAGTACACCAAAATTTACGAAAATGTATTTTTGACAAAAAAAAAAAAAACAATATCTCTCGCCTCCATTATATTTGATACAATATAAATATAAGACAAAAACATAAGGTTTTATTAATTAAGCATTGAAAATCGCCCCATATATACATTTTTCTGGAGAATGCATAAAAAAACATTATCAACATCTTATTGCAAACAAATTTCTTACATTATTCAATTATTACTTATAAAGAAACAAAATATCAATAATGATGATAAAAATAAAATAAATACGATACCTTTTGGTTTTGTAAAAAAAGAAAATGACTTGCTTAAAAAAAAAACACGTGGGTTTTAACAGAGAGCGAAGCAACAACTTTGAAAAACGGTGTAAAAGTAAATTACTCAAGGGAAGTAATTATACAACAAGGGCAGTAACTCTTAACGTGACGGTGCCTGGCAGAGACATCTCTCTAAAAATATTTTATATATATTAGCCAAACATGTGGAAATTCCATAGCGGTATCTTTCATATGTAATATATTGCTGTTGGTTATACTGTGGACGTTCAGTGTGAATGGAGACTTCGCGATGTTATTTTAGTTAAAACTTTGTTAAAAAAAATTTTTTTTAAAACTGTAAAAGTATTTATCTAAGTAATCTGGTCCATGCAGCGTCAGAATATATCTGGTTATTATGCTTTATCACCAATAGCCTTGTTAGTAGGTACGTGCAAAATGAATGCTGATGTTCAAAATGTATAAACATTTTGACACCCTCCCTTTACTTAAAAATTCATAAAAAATCAGGAAATTAACCAATTTTAATGAAATTTTCAGTATTTATCAAATAATGATCACGGAATATATTGAACCCATTTTTTTTAATTTATTTATTTAAATCTTAATGGAAATGTATTATTTTGTTTAAACAAAAACACCTTTACTAAAGTTATGTTTTTCTGTAGTAAAAAAAAAAAAAAAAATGAATGTATTTTTTTTTTGCTTTTTTTTTAATGAAAATAAAGCATCGTAAATTATAACAAAAAAATGAATTTTTACATGAACATTACGAAAAAACCCCCTAAAGTTCGTATTAATGAATTCACAGAAACAAGTGCTAAGATTTTAATATTTTAATACTTTTTTTTTTCAAAATTACGCATAATTTTTATATGTAAGATTCTAATATTTTCCTTGCTTGCATGAATGTGAAACTTTTGGCGTAACATAATTTTGATATAATCTTGAACAATAATTAAAAAAAAAAAGATTTAAAAACAGGAACATAGGAAAATAATTAAATTAAAAAATGGTAAAATTTATACAAACGTCCAGGATAAGAATATACGGATGCACGTCTGGGGGGGGGGGAAAAAGAAAACTAGCAACCCTTACCTATTACATGACGTCATTTTCCCACAGCCTTTTGACTGATATAAATTTTGGGCTTCTGTATAATCCGTGTTTACAAAACTTCCGTTTGTTGCGATTTTGCGGATGACAGAATCCCTCGCTTTTTATGCTAATTAAGCTATTTTTTTTTGTACAAACAAGGTGTTTTTTTTGTTGCTTTTTTTTATTTTTTATTTTTTTTATTTAATTCAATGTTTTAGGACTTTACTAATTATCTTTGAAATAGACCCAAAATACTAATATTTATCTTTTAAAGGATTTTTACAATGAATTTATTTAACTTCCAAATTTAACTGAAGTGGTTAGCTTGCCATGAAAACATTTTTCATAACTTTTTTTTTTTTCACGTGTACAAATATTTTTTTTCCTTTTGGAAATTAAATTTAGTCTTTAATCTTTCAAATACAATAAAAAAGTAATCGGAAACCTACAAAAAAAATATGATAAATCGGCTTTCAAAACTTTGTCCCCCTATCTTTATTTGTCCATTTTTGCCCGTACCTATTTATTAGAGTCTGTGACATATTTCCATTGTATGGACACTCGGTACAAACGAAATCCCCATATTATCATTATACCAAAGACCATAAAAAAAAATCAACATAAAAAAATCAACCACAATATCAAAGGAACCAGTACAGGAAAAGGCAATCTATCCAAACTGATGCAGTATATAGCAACAACACTAAAGTATTAGACAAACAATTTGAAAGCCTAACTTTCAACAGCATTAAGACATTCTCTATTAATCAGAGAGGGGAAGCCTATGTATATGTAAACATAAAACTGCCAAACAGAAATGGAATTCGTAGGTTACAAACAAAAATTGATACAGGAGCTCAGGGGAACACACTTCCAATCTCTACATTTCGTAGAATGTTCCCACATAAAATAAGACACTGATGATTTTCCAAACCTAACAAACCAAACAAGTAATAAGAACCTGGTAGCATATAACGGAACACCAATAAAATGTTATGGTAGCATAATAATATCATGTAAATATAATAATTCCGACTGGCATAACAGCACTTTCTACATTGTAGATGTACAAGGGCCAGCAGTTCTAGGACTACCATCACTAGAATAGCTTTGATGACCGGAAGACAGTGGGCGTTTCACATGACAAACCAGCTGTTAGGAAGGGAGGGTCCCCTTACTAACCCGCCCCCATAGGCATTTTGTTTATTTGTTTTCTTTTTCTTTCTTTTTGGGTGTTTTCTAGTTTGCCCCCCCCCTCCCCATCATGTCACCCTCCATATATATAAAAAAAAAAAAAAAATACTTTAAGTTTGTAAATATGTTATCTTTTCTCCTTTTTTACAACAGCGTGAATGTCGCCCACCATCCCGTAAGCTGGGGAACTGTTATTTTAAGTAGGTCCTGGTAAGAATGTAGGCGGTTGGAAAATATAGTATGATAGAAACTTTAGTGTAGGTTTTATAATAAAGTACTTGCTATCCAACGCAAGTCTAGCCTAGGAAAATTAGCAAAGACCTCTATTTTCTCCCCCATTCCCCCCTTACTGGCCCTGGTGCCTAAGTTGTTTCGGACCCCAAATGAGGCCTTGGCAGTAGATAATGCCAAGGCCGGGGCCGAAACGACTAAATATCATCACTAGAACAGCTTAAACTAATTACCCATCATAGCGCAGCCTCCAAAGATGCATGCCAAATTTCTGCAACAGCAGTAAGTATTGGCCCAGCAACAAACACAACACTTGTTCTACAACAACAACAGGCCTTGGTTCAACAGCAATCTCCCATGTGAACAACTTTTGGCACAACAACAACAGCAAGCTTTAAGCCAACAAAAGTCCAGCCTAACTGCTCAACAACAGGAGTTAGTGCAAAAACAACAGGAATTTGCCCAACATGCCCAACAAAAACAACAAACAATGCTAACCCAACAGCAACTTTCTCCTATTGGCTAACATCAAGTTCTTTCTCAGCAACAGCAGAAGGTTTCACTGGCCCAACAGGCACTCGTCCAACAACAACAACAACAACAACAGCAAACAGTTCTAATTCAGCAGCAGACACTTGCACAGCTGTAGCCACAACAATCAACCACAACATTCCAAGGTCAGCTGAATTTTTAAACATTATGAAATCAAATATAACTGCAAAAGTTTCAATCGCAAGATTTCCCGATTCTGACCATATCCATAAATAACTATAACATAGACAAGACACGCGGAAAATGTATCATGGCAAAACAGCTCATAATTTATGAGCACTTGTCCCTGGACAATATGTACTAACAAGTATCTGAACAATTTTCTTTTCTATCTGGTAAGGAAGATGTAGTGATATCATGGAACTATTTTCATATGCACAATATCTTTAACCCTTTGGTGTATGAATATAGACAATAGAACTCACTTCACACTTGGACATGAGTTGACTAACACGTACGCCTCTACTCTCATGTATATATTTATAAATAAACCATTAGTTATATAACGATATGTCATTGTCACATTATATAAAAACCAAACATCATTATTCTAGTCATCAGATGGATTCAATACACTAACTGAATCTGACCAATTGATCCACAGGTGGAAAGAATATTTTGACGGACTATTAAACATGGAATCATCTACAGAGGATGATGCTCTAGACTACATCACAGCCCTACCACCTCAAATGGACATGAACAATCGGCAGTTGTGTACAAATCTCAAGAGCGATAGGAGCCTTCTATCATATCTGGAAGTGACATAAGGTTCAGCAAGCGAGATCAGAGAGGCACCGCTGTACAACTAATGTTCTCTACCAATCCAAGTTATGACAACAGGACCATTGCCAACATCCTCAAAATGCAATCTGGATAGTTCAATGCTTGAGGGCACGGCTCAACAAAGTTTTCATCCACGGTTATGGTCTTTGGTGTGGTTTCAAGTGAGAGCCACATTATGCCACCTCACATCTTCGAAGTTGGCTTGAAAGTCAATACCAAAGTGTACATGGATGTGCTGAATACTGTATGATCCCCTTGTGCAATCAGGTGGCCGCTGGCAGACGCCAGGTGTGGTAACATAACTTGGCGCCGGCCCACGAGTCCAAAAAAAAAACCAGACTTGGCTTCAGAAAGAGTGCTAAAACTTTGTACCCTTCACTCACTGGCCCATCTCCTCTCCGGACCTGAATCTGCTGGACTACTTCGTTTGATCATACGTCGAGAACATCACCAACATGACCTCCCACAACACCAAAGCCAACCTGATTGTTGCCATTCATCGAGTATTTACCAAGCTCCCGCCAGTGCTTGTGGAAAAAGGCAAGCTGCCAGTTCCAAAACTATATCGAGGCGGTGATTGAGGCTGAAGACGGCTACATTGAATAGATGTCAGCTCTACAACATAATCAAGTTGCCTGAATTGATTTTTTCAATAAAAGTTTAAAATAGAGCTGTTTCTAGTTTCTTTAGGGCGACAAATTTATCATTCTACTCTGTACTGTTTTTAAATCTCCAAAACGGCTACATGGTAAACAGCTGACTATCCCTATTTTCTTTTTCATAATTTAAGTCAAGGTTTATTATTTATACATTCTTCACTCCTATATAGTTTAATCTAGTTTTGTAATTGTGAATTTTCTCGCGGTGAGTTGGCTTATGCGAGTGCTAAGTTTGTTACATGCTAAACTTAGCATAACTTGAAATCTAAACTGCATTTTTTCATATAAAATACCCAAAGCTTCTTTAAACTTTACATGTACAGTATATATATAAAGAATGCAAATATATTTATGGCAATTAAGCTACATAGCTCTGCTCATGTATCTAGCACTGTTGAAGTAAATACTGAAACTCTATACAGAATATATTATATCAACTTATAATATTATATGTATATACATGGAAACATATTAAAAGACTGGTCATAATGCATATTATTATATTAGAAATTATTGCATTTGTTTTTATCTCTCAATAGAAAACTCTGCAAACTGTTGAAAATATAATTTTTCTAAATCGTATCCTTTTCAGCACGTTAAAGATAAAAAATTGCTAGCTGTTGTCTGTTCTTCTTGGCTGGTGGTTTAGTTAACTTCCTTTTCTCACCATACAATGCAATCCAAATATGGTATATAACATGGTCGCATTTTTCTAACCGTTTATCATAATTTTTCTATCCAGTTCTTTATGTAATGCATTGCTTATTGTATGATCAAGCATGCATCATTCTTTCAAACAGCCTGCCGGTGGAAATTTGATTCTGGGGAGTTTCAACTCACCAACTGGCTCAATAGCTTGGATATCCTCACCACTGTGGGTTGTGTCCTGGCCTTGATTTTCCGACATCTTATCTGAGATATCAGAGCGCTGCATATGAGTCACTGGATGACTAGCACATCCCATTTTGCTTCAGTGAATCTTGATTCCTTTTGGAAGTTGAATTTTCGTCCACAGATGCATTGGAATTCCGTATGTTCTTTAATCATAATCCGTTAGTATGTCTGTCATATAATGATCATTTCCTTTTGGTCCATCGCCCCTCCCCCCCAATTTCAGTGATCTTGAGGGTATTTTTCTTTATCCACGTCTGTAGCTTATGTTATAAGAACTCTAGGTTGCTGGTCTGATGAGTTCATTCGGTTTTTCCCAACCTCTCCTGTCTTTCCAGAGTTCGCTAGTCTATTCCTAGTCACCATTCAGTCTATTCCCGAAAATCAATGGACTAGCCATGATTCTATAGGATAAAAATTGCTACCAGAACAGTAGCAGAAACTTGCTATGAAGCAAGTTTTAAAAGTAACAGCTTACCTTGTAGATTTGTATATAATCAGGTTTTCCAACTGTTTTCACTTGTGAAGTAATCCATTTTGGCTTTCAGTAAATATCGATTATCAGGAGAGAAAACAGTCTGTTTCAGGACCTTTCTTTTCCTAGTTTATTCTCTTGTAATATATAATTGTATATAATCGTGTTTATCGTTTTTTTTTTTGTGGGGTATTTCACTTCATTTTTTTATTTTATTTACTCGCACACGTGTATATAATCGTGTTTTTTTTTTTTTAAATTTTTATTTCCGTGGGATATTTCATTTCGTCCTCCAGACAATATCGAGTCATCAGGAGAGATTATGTACCATTTCAGGGCTTTCCTCACTACGGCTTGTTTGTGTATCGGTCCTCCTCACTGATGCGAGGCTCAATTATCTGTTGCATTTGAATTGCTCAATACAATAAAATTGACGTTTAATAATTTACTGTTTCCTGTTACAAGCAATGACTTTGCGCATGTCGTTTAAACTTTAATGATCTTAAATATTGTATAATCAATCCATTATATTATCATTTTCAGTCCCCCACCTCTAATTTCTGGCTCCCATCTTATCTCGCAATTACTTATAACGTCACCAACTAACTTCGGAAGACCCCCCCCCCCCATCCGATTTTCTTTTATATCATAAGTTGCTTAAAACGTGATTAGTTAAAGTTCAGAATAAAATCACGCTTTCTCTTAACGGTTAATTTAAAAAAAAAAAAAATCTTCTGAACGCTATTAAAAGTTAAATTCTTCACTAGTTTGGAGACGGAAGCGTTGTTGTGATAAGTGATTTTCTCTACTAATTCGCACTTTTTATTTTTAGATTCAAATATTAATAACTACATTTTATTTCAGTATTTAATTTATGTATTTCTGTTGTATTAAATGCTAGCTTTTTTTTTTTTTTTTTTCTCGTCCATAAATGTTTATTTTTCTACCGAGTTGATTGCAAAAATAGATTACCTAATTGTACTCATTTTTAGTTCGTGAGAGGGGAATCTATCACCATACTTTCCCTTAAACACGTCCGGTGGACTTTTATTAAGTACAATACTTAATAGTTTTTTTTTTTTTTTTTTTTTTTTTTTTTTAATGGAGAGTAGAAAACGCATTGTGGATGCGTTATCGGCAGCTCCTGTTACTCTCGCTTCTTCTTATTTGTCCCTCAGTCCTCATTTTTTAAATGAGTGATTTTTCTGACAAAGGGAGAAGAAAAAGCTGTTTTCTAGGTTGGCAGTATTTTTGCGCGAACAGTTGGCAGAGTTTGTGGAAATTTTCTGTTTCTATGTCTATCCTTGTAGCCATGTCACTAGTAAGGGTGCTGGAGGTAAACGTTTTGTCTGGGCTGACGTTATCCGCCTGATAGTCAGGGACCCGAACCTTGGATTAACCACTAAGGAGGCTGTCCTATCAGCAGGTGCAAAGTACTGGGGCTGCTGTATTGCCATTTGGTGAATGGAATCTGGACCATGCAGTAGCTTCTGGTGGGGCCTCTCGATGCCATACTACCTTATCATGTGGTACAAAAAAAAAAAAAAATTCTTCGTTTCTTTTTCTCTCTTAGTTTCCCCTCTCTGTCCTGCTCTAAGTAAATCTGTCGACCTAGTCCACAAATTCCAAAATTTCATCATGACAAGTTTCAAGAAAAAATACACGATTAAACCCGGTTCTCCAACTTCCAACATAGATCCCTACTACCATGTCTCCTTCTCCAACATCAGGGGTCTACGTTCTAACCTTCCAGAGGTTGAAACCCAATTACAGGAGACTAAACCAGACCTTTTATTTTTAAGTGAAACTGGCATTGGACAGGCTATTTCCCTAGATGAGTTTGCAATTACAGGATACTCTAACTTAACTTCTAAATCTGACCCCCAAGATCGCCATGGGCATGGAATATGTGCCTATATTAAAGATAGCTTTCCATGTGGGAGGGACATCTCCAGGGAAGATCCTAACTTACCCTATATGTGCTTCCGGGTTGCTTTAGCTCACACTACTGCATTTATATTTACTCTCTATCGCCCCCACAACAGCGGAGTTACTATCTTTCAAAGCATATCTGAGAAAATTGACCAAGTCCTTTCTACTTATCCTTCAGCTAACATTCACGTATGTGGAGACTTCAATGTTCACAACGTCGAATGGTTGACCCACTCAAACAAGACCGATGATGAGGGGAGGTTCTGTCATGATTTCTCCATTGCCTATGACCTCACTCAGATTGTTCAGGAACCTACCCGTGTGCCCGATAATGACGGCCAGTATGCGAGCCTACTAGACCTTTTTCTCACAACTTGCCCTGAACTATGTTCAGTTTCTGTTCTGTCGCCTCTTGGATCTTCCGACCACTCTGTTGTATCAATTAAGATAAAAATGAAATGTAATAAGTCCCCAGACGTACCTCTTCATCGTACAGTATATCGATACACTAAGGCTGACTGGGATAGCTTCCGTACATTTATATCTGATCTACCTCTGCATTCCATGTTTAAAAAGGATGTGTCCTCTATAGTATTAGACCTAACTGAATGGTTAATTGTAGGTATTGACCATTTCATACCCTCTAAAAAGTTTCAGCAAAAACCTAACAGCCAGCCATGGTTCTCTCCAGAATGTGCTGCTGCCATTGCGCACAGAAATCACTTTTTCCATTGCTTCAAACGTAATAGATGTATGGAAACTAAAGCCGTTTTCAGGACTGCCAGCAACCATTGTAAGAAAGTAATAAGGAACGCAAGAGAGTTGTATGCTCAATCTGTTAAGTCCAAAGTAGCTGAGCAGCGGCTTGGTTCCCACCAGTTTTGGCAAATAGCAAACAGAATCCTGAACAGAAGCGTGTGCTCCATCCCAACTATTATCAATGGACCTGAGGTAATCTCGTCAGCATCAGACAAAGCCAAACTCTTTGTCAAGAACTTTGCAGCTAATTCTACCCTTTGCGACCAAGACCGCCAACCCCCAATATTTCCTCCTGTATCAGAAAACACGCTATGTGATATACGTATATCTGTACGTGATGTTGCCAAGCTAATCAAAAACCTTGATTCCAGTAAAGCAACTGGCCCTGATGGTATTCCAATTATAGTACTAAAAAAACTTCAACCTGAACTAGCGCCCATACTTACAAAACTGTTTAAACGTTGTCTTAAGGAGAATAGTTTCCCATCTCCCTGGAAAATCTCATTAGTATGCCCTGTATTTAAGAATTCAGGTGATCGCTCATCCCCCTCTCAGTACAGGCCAATAAGTCTCCTGTGCGTCATGAGTAAGTTGCTAGAATCTGTGTTAAATACAGAAGTAATCAAACATCTCAACAAAAATAACCTTCTTAGTGACACTCAATATGGTTTCCGTTCTGCTAGATCTACAGCAGATGTCCTTACAGTTATATCGCATAGGATTAGCAAATCTCTCGACGGTGGCAATCTTTCTAGGGCAATTGCTCTTGACATATCTAAAGCCTTTGATAGGGTATGGCATAAAGGTTTACTTCATAAGATCGCTAGCTATGGTATAGCTGGAAAAGTCTTCTCAATTATTAAATCATTTCTTTCTGATAGGTTCATAAGAGTAGTAGTTGAGGGGCAAAAATCAGAAGCTCACAGTATTAATGCCGGTGTCCCTCAGGGATCCATCCTGGGCCCAACTCTTTTCCTGATCTACATTAATGATCTTCCAAATCATATCCTTACATCATTTGTAGACATTTATGCTGACGACACTACCATTTATGGTACCACATCTAAGACAGTAAACAACCATGTTCTCTCCAATTCTCTCTCCTCTGATCTTGAGCACGTAGTACAATGGGGAAAGGAGTGGCTGGTTACTTTTAATGCATCTAAAACCAAGCTTCTCTCTTTACATCATCAACATTCTAATCCACATTTGTCATCAATTGAAATGAATGGCTCTCGTCTTCAGGAGGCCTCAAGTTTTGACAAGCTTCTGGGCTTGACCATTACTCCTGATCTTAAATGGAACACGTATATCAAATCTGTTGCCAAGGCCGCTGGAAAAATGGTGGGATCTTTCTATCGATCCAGTAGATATCTCACTGCTGATGCTATTCTCTATCTATATAAGAGCCAGGTACGTCCAAGGATGGAATACTGTTGCCACATCTGGGCAGGAGCTGCTAGAAAGGACTTGTCCTGCCTTGATAGAGTTCTAAATAGACTTCGTAGCCTCGTAGGAGATGTCCTTTTCTCCTCCTTGCAACCTCTATCTCACAGAAGAGATGTTGCGAGTTTGTCTCTGATGTATCGTTATTTTCATGGAAAGTGTTCAACTGAGCTTCAATCTATGGTCCCCCCTCGCCAAACTTTCACAAGAAACACTCGTCTAGCTGTAAACACTATCAATAATTTCCCCCACTCTTTATCTGTGCCTAAACCTAAACGTAGATTCCATGAACAAAGCTTCTTTCTTAGAACTGCACGCCTGTGGAATTGTCTTCCGTTTTCCTGCTTTCCGGCTGACTACAATATGGTTGTGTTCAAGTCTAAAGTAAATAAGTTCTTGATGAGCCGTTCCATATAAGTTATTAAATTTACCAAATTTTCATTACTAATGATTACTATATTGACCAATTTCTACTGTACACTCTTTAACCCTTATCTTTGAGTGGCCTCTGGGCCTTGATAATGTGGTGATGCCTTTGTAAAAAAAAAAAAAAAAAAAAAAAAAAAAAACGTTGCAAGGCTGCATCTAATATATTTGTTAAGTTAAGACGCGCTCACATCGAAGAAAAAAGAAAGAAGAAAATAAAGTAAAAAATAAAAATAAATAAACCCAAATAAAAAATTAAATTAAAAAATATATAAATAAATTAATAAAATCTTTAAATAAATGAATAAATAAATCTACTCAAAGATAACTATACTGTAGATACTTGCTACTCTATCATGCGGTATTCCTTTTTGCCCAAAGCCACATTGCGCATTGTTTGGTTATCTCTATGAGGCGTTTACTGTAGGTACGAGATGAATAAACATTTTGACCTCTCCCTTTACTTAAAAAATCACCAAAAATCAGGAAATTAACCAATTTCAATGAAAATTTCAGTATTTATCAAATAATGATCACGGAATATAATGAATTCATTATCTTTTATTTAAATTGTAGTGGAAATGTATTATTTTGTTTAAACAAAAAATACATTTACTAAAGTTATGGTTTTCTGTAGTAAAAGAAGTTGCAGGAATTTATTTTTGCTTTTTTTTATGAAAAGAAAGCATCCTAAAATATAATAATTAACAAAATATTTTTTAATTTTTACAGGAATTTTATGACGAAAGCCCCTAAAGTCTGTATTAATGAATTCGATATAACTTGAAGAAAAATTAATTTCTTGAACTATCGTTATTATTGAATTAAGCATTGTTTATCTAATATTTTCATACAAAAAATTATAATAGCAAAAAATATTTCTACTTTTTTTAAAAATTGCAGATTTCACATACTTTTTACATGTAAGATTTTAATATTTTCCTTGCTCGCAAGATTGTGAAACTTTCGGCGTCACATAATTTTTATATAATATTGGCCAATAATTAAAAAAAAAAAATTAATTTAAAAACAGGAACATAGGAAAATAATTAAATTAAAAAATGGTAAAATTTATACAAATGTTTAGAATAGAAATGTACGGATGCACGTCTGGGGAGGGGAACGAAACCCAGCACCCCTCTCTCCTTTTAATTACATGACGTCATTCTCAGACAGCTTTTTGACTGTCTCAGATTTTGGGCCTCTGTATATTCCGTATTTCCAAAATAACGGTTTGTTGCGCTTTTGCAAAAAGCAAAAACACTCGGTTTTGGGCTAATTCAGCTATTTTTTGTGCCAACAAGGTGTTTTTTTATTTTAAATTTAATTTAATATCTTAGGATTTTACTTTACTAATTATCTTTGAAATAGACCCAGAAAACTAATATTTATTTCTAAAAGTATTTTTACAATGAATTTATTTAACTTCAAAATTTAGCTGAATTTGTTCTTTATGGATTATACTTCCAAAACAAACTATTAAAGTTGTATAAAAAGTAATAAAAATATTATTTTTTTTATTTAAAAAAAAAAACAGTAATGAAATTAATTGAATTTTTCGAGTTCAGTATTTTTCAATTTTTAAACTTTAAAAATCTATCAAAATTTGTCCATTGATTCTATTTTTACGATATTTTCAGGGTTAATGTAAAATTTTATGCTCTTTCCAATAAATCGAATATAATATTTTAGACAAACGTTTTTTTTTTAAATTCACACCCCCTATTTTGAAATGTCTATTAAAAAGTAAATAATTAATTTATGTGCTAAAGTTTTATATATAACAAATTGAAGATAAAAGATCAATAAATAATATATTCAAATTTAAAACAAAAAAAAGTGTTTTTTGGAAATTTACCTGTAAAGTCCGAAGTTTAAAACCTTTTTTTTTTTTTTTTTAAATACGTTGTTTGTATTTTTTTTTAATGAAACCTTGGTCCTTGCTCCTGTAATTGAAAAAAAAAAAGTAGGGGTTGAATTACATTTTTCGACTAGTTATAAGCTTGGAAAGACAGGGGGTCGAATTATTCAATATTTTTCACGAAGTTTCTGACACACCTACCGCGGCGCTCCACATTTTCCCTCCGTCAGCAAAAAAACTTGGTTCAAGGGAAATAACCGTAGGAAAAAAATTCTAAGTTACCTACCTTGCATCACTATCTAAAAAAAATAAAATAAAATAAATAAATAAAGAAAGAAATCATTAAATTTCATCTAAAACAAATAGCCAATCTCTTAGGCAACTTCTTCCCCCAGAAGATGCAGGTTTATTTGAGACTCTCATTTGTGAGAGAGTTCAAAGGAAACTGAGTCAATTTGTATATAGCGTTTGTTACCGCTTATGAGACGACGCGCTTGTTCCTATTGAAGCGACTTAATTTTTCACAAGGTTGATTTTGGCGTTTCTTCAGCACATGCACTACTTGTTTTGGACCAGATTTTCTTTCCCCTTTTTTTTTTGTGTACAATCTACTAATTAAAGAATTATCGGTTTTCATCACAATAAAAAAAAGAAAGAAAAGAAAGATTTTATAAGGGAAACCGTTTTCTTATAATGTAAACTGATCACCCATTTTACAACCATCATCAATTTATTTTCTATTTTCTCTGTGCAATTATCGGAGTTTGCGGGTGATATGAGAAAAATAAGACATTAAAAAAGTTTCTTTTCTTAAACATTATTAGATGAAAAGTCATTTCGTGTAAAAAGTTAATTTATTTTACCCATCGAAACTCGAGAAATGCACGATTAAAATGTGTAAACATTCAATGAATGAAAAATCAATATGGTTGTACAATTGCCATTTTGTTGACTAATAAGCAGCCTTGACCTTGCGATCAAAAACTAAAATTGAATTTATTTTTAAACTATGAGAACACATATTTCTTCACAAGGCTAGATGGCTAACGCGAGCGTGTGGTTTTTCGATAAGAACGTAAAAATGCTTGCGTCATGGTGCTTTTTTCAAATAGTCGTTTTAAAAAATTCTTTTATTTAAAAAATAAATAGAATTTAAAATATAAATATGGATAAATTCTGAACAATGAAGAATGGAACTACACATTCAATAGTATTTTTATAGGTAAGTGATTTTTTGGAATTTATATCGATTTTTTATGATCGAAGTAAGTAAAATTTCGTTAATTTTCTTCAAATCTTTTTTTAAAGAAAACCGATTTAAAAAAACAAATATTGCATAATTTGCTATTAAATTTGCTATTTAAAAAAAAATGGTCTTTGCTCCTTTAAGTGAAAAAAAAATTAGGGTTTGAATTTTTCAAGTAGTTATAAGCTTGTAAAGATAGGAGGTCGAATTATTCAATTTTTTTTCACGCATTCTTAAGATCGGTTTCTGACACTGCTATCGCTACATAGGGTTTGCGGGTGATATGAGAAAAATAAGGTATTAAAAATGTTTCTTATCTTAAACATTAATACATTAGGAGTCATTTCGTGTAAAAAGTTAATTTATTTTACCCATCGAAATTCGAGAAATGCACAATGAAAATGTGTAAACATTCAATGAATAAAAAATCAATATGGCTGTACAATTGCCATTTTGTTGACTAATAAGCAACCTTGACCTTGCGATCAAGAACTAAGATTAAGTCGAACGGAATGAATCAACGGGACTTCGGTGAATCTGTTTAATTCGTATGTTTATGAATTTATTGTGGAGAGGGCGAGTGGCACAATTAACTGCATCATGACAAAACAATTTTTTTTACTCATGTGGAAAAAAATCAATGAAAAAACATGAAAAATAAAGGTAAACAACTTTTAAACAATTTTTAGTTGAAATTAAAAAAAAAATACTTCATTTAGAATAAATGTATGTGATGCAGCAAATTCCTTACAAATTCACTGGTCGCCATTTTGAATATTGTTGTTTACACGTCGATCTGTCATCGTTTTCAAAAACAAGTCAACCTGATCTTGTTAATCTTTTTTTGGGTGGGGATACGCTAGGTGTATCAGAATTTTTGTAGGAATTTTTGACACCCCTAACACGAAACTGCGAATAAAATATAAAGTCGTAATTTCTTTTAAAAGTGGGTTGTTTATTTTCTTTATGGATTATACTTCCAAAATAAACTATTAAAGTTTTTTTTAAAAGTAATAGAAATATTTTTTTTATTTAAAAAAAACAGTAATGAATTTTACGAATTCAATATTTTTCAATTTTTAAACTTTTAAAATCTATCAAAGTTTTTCTATTCATTCTATTTTTACGATATTTTCAGGGTCAATGTGAAATTTTATGCTCTTTGTAATAAATTGAATATAATATTTTAGACAAACGTTTTATTTTTAATTCACGCCCCCCCATTTTCAAGTGTTTATTAAAAAGTAAATAATTAATTTACTGACCAAAGTTTTATATATCACAAATTGAAGAGAAAAGGTCAATAAATAATATATTCAAATTTAAAAAAAAAGTAGTGTTTTTTAAAGAAATTTACCTGTGAAGTTCGAAGTTTAAAACCTTTTTTTTTTTTTTTTAAAAACACGTTGTTTGTTTTTTTGTTTTGTTTTTTTAATGAAACCTTGGTCCTTGCTCCTTTAATTGAAAAAAAAAAATTAGGACTTGAATTACATTTTTCGAGGAGTTATAAGCTTGGCAAAACGGGGTGGAATTATTCACTATTTTTCACGAAATTTCTGACACACCTAGGGATACGCCATTGGAGAATCCCGTTCGCGCAAGAAAGGTTTTTTTTTTTTTTATCTATTTACTTATTTATTTTTTTTCATTTTTTTTTTAGATGAGGTTGGATCATTTTATTTCTCGCATTTTTAGGGGAGGGGCATTTAAATCTCCCCTTTTTTGCTCTCATTCATCATTTAATTTTGGGTGCTGCTTTCCTATCTCAACGTCACATTACAAATTCGTTTGCCATTCTTATCTGAAAATGCAAGTTCCCTTTTGCCGTTTTGTAAGTAAGTAGGGGTTATTTTCAGTATTTGAAGATTTAGACGCTTAGCACCTCCTGACTTAAACTTATAATCATAGCCCTTTTGGTATTTGATATGTTTTAACGTTGAAATCTCATAATATTGTTGCCAACTTAGAAACAAACAAAAAACAAAAACATAAAAACAACAAAAAAACAAAAACAAAAAACACTCAACTTTAGCGAACTTCCGGCCGTTGAATACTCTTTGACTGTTTACTAATGTTGGTTGTGCATCCTCCCCGTTTACATTTATTATTTATATTCTGGTTCTTGTATTTGATTTTTTGTATTTCATATCTTTTATGAGTCTTAGTTTCGTACATTTTGGGTTTGTACGAAACTCCCTTTAATTTGGAGAAAAGGGAAATGCTAGCTCCTTGGTGATGTAACGATCCCAGCGCGAGATTCGCTCTCTTTTTTGGTTCCAGCGACGTGGAGATTGAACGTGTTCATTACCCGCCGCAGACAAGGAATTTTGGTGCCTCCTTCAAAGAAGAAAATCCGGCAAGAATACCCCGGGCATGCGACGAGGCATGCTTCTGAAATCCATCTGTGTGTCTACGGTTTGCTCGCACATGAAAGGAGAGAAAATTCTAAGAGGACTTTAAACGAGGAAAAAAAAGAAAAAGAAAAAGGCTCGTGCCTGACTGGCTTTCAATTTGCGATTAAGCTCCTAAAATTTATTTCATATGAAAGTGTGATTAGGAGATACTATTTTGAATCTTATTATTGTATTCATTCATGGATACGACATCTTCATTATAAGAACCAGTGTTATTTTTTTTCATTATATGTTACATTGGCGCTTTCTTAATTTAATGCCCGCAAAGGGAAAAAATTGCAACTAATTTTATTGTGAATAAAATCTCTTCTTCATTTCAAAGCAAGACCTTTATATTTTATTCTTTACCCCTCCCCTTTTTATTTCATGCTGTTATTTTTTTTTCAGGTTAGTTACTTTAGCGTCGAATTAATCTGGAAGTAAGATAAATTTCCAACACTATGAATATCTACCGACATGGCATTTATACGCACATAATTTACTTTAATTCCTGTGTATGCTTGCGAAGTCATGAGTGGTTTTGTGATTGGGTTCGAATATCCTGACCAGCAGTAATTATCATTCCCTGCACTGATGAGTGCGGAAGCATGAAACACTAAACTACATTCGGATATATATATATATATATATATATATATATATATATATATATATATATATATATATATATATATATAAAGTTTTGTTCATGGAATTTGTATTTAGACTTAGCCACACATAGAGAGTGAGTGGATTTATTGGCGGTGATTGTAGCTAGACAAGTGCTTGTTTAGAAAATTTTGCAGAGGGGGTGGAGCATAGATTGGAGCTCAGTCGAGCACATGGCATTTGAATCTCATACAAGAAGTTGCAGAGGGGAGGGGGTGGAACATAGATTGGAGCTCAGTCGAGCACATGGCATTTGAATCTCATATAAGAAGTTGCAGAGGGGGTGGAGCATATATATATGCAACTTCTTATATGAGATTCAAATGCCATGTGCTCGACTGATCTCCAATCTATGTCCCCCCCTCTGCAAAACTTTCTAAACAAGCACTTGTCTAGCTACAATCACCGCCAATAAATCCACTCACTCTCTATGTGTGGCTAAGTCTAAATACAAATTCCATGAACAAATTTTCTTTTTCTAGAACTGGCCGCCTGTAGAACTCTGTACCACCGGCCTGCTTTCCAGCTGACTACAACATGGGTGACTTCAAATCCAATATGGGTGTCTTCAAATCCAATGTAAATAAGTTCTTGTTGAGCTGACTCTTTAAATAATCGAATTCTACCCTATTTCTACAACTACGGACCACCTTACACACATTACACCCGTATCCCCTAGTGGCCTCTAGGCCTTAAAAAGTTGTGCCTCCTTCTAAAACATGCATATTTTTTTTGTAATAAAGCATAATCTGACGATCAGTTTGCATGTGAAATCTAGCAATCGTAACATTTTATTCAATACATCAAATCGAATGACGTCATTCCATGTCATCCGTTTCTTCTATGCTAAGAACAACACTCGGCCTGTGGTTGTGTAAAATTAACCAAATCCAGCGATGCATGAAATCTGTCCGTGTTTGAGCCAATATAAATCAGTGGCATTGTTCAATTTCAGCTACAATGTTGTGAAATTCTCATCAATCAAAATGGAAATTAAGTCTGACTATTTTAAAAGAAAAAAAAAAGCAAAGCAAACAATGGTTTGTTAGTTTTGCGTATTTTTGACTAATGCTTAAAACTTGGTGAAGGTAGGGGAGAGGAGAAACGAGATGTGTAAAAAGAAAAAAAAAATAGTTTGAAATAGAAAAAATATAAAAAAAACAGAACAAGAAATTCAAGAAAAATAAAGTATTTATTTCTCTTTTTTCTTTGTTTTATTGTATTATCATTTTCTTTCTACGTTTATTTTTCTTTCTTTAAAATCTTTCTTTTTTATATTGACTTATAGTTTACTAGCAAATTACCCGGCGTTGCCCGATATTAAACATATCGTTAAATTCATTAAAAATAAAATGAAGTAACCCCCCCCCAAAAAAAAAAAACCGGAAAGAAACTGAGACATGTACATGCGAGTATTATGTTTTTTTTTCTAAACAGTTCACTAGGTGTATCAGAATTTTTTGGGAATTTTTGACACCCCTAACACAAAATTGCGAATAAAATATAAAAAAACTCGTAATTTCTCTTTTTAAAGTGGGTTGTTTATTTTCTTTGTGGAATATACTTCCAAAATAAACTATTAAAGTTGTTTAAAAAATAATAGAAATATTATTTTTTATTTTTAAAAAAACAGTGTTTACAAAGTGCCGGCGCGCCTTCATGTAACCATTTTTTTTACGTAATGAAATTAATTGAATTTTACGAGTTAAATATTTTTCAATTTTTAAACTTTAAAAATCTATGAGAATTTTTCTATTGGTTCAGTTTTTACGATATTTTCAGGGTCAATGTAAAATTTTATACTCTTTCCAATAAACCAAATATAATATTTTAGACAAACGTTTTTTTTAATTCATCCCCCCATTTTGAAATGTCTATTAAAATTCAAATAATTAATTTATTTACCAAAGTTTTATATATCACAAATTGAAGATAAAAGATCAATAAAAAAATATTCTAATTTAAAACAAAAAAAGAAGTTTTTTTTTTAAAAATTTTCTTGTAAAGTCCAGCATAAACCGTTTTTTTTTTTTTAAACCACGTTGAGTTTTTTTTAAGTGGAAGCTTATGTTATGCTTAGATTGTCAAGTAAATATCGGACGCTTACGACAATTTTTTCTATTTCATTCAATTTTTTCTTTTTTTTTTAGATATTTAAAAAAAATAACCCGATAAAGATGAATTAAAATATATTAAATAAAAAATCATGTGTTTCTTTAAGAGAATAAAAAAATGGAAACTTGGTAGAGCGAAATTTTTGTAATCGCTTAAAATCCATGAATGAAATGTTCATATTTTGCAAATATGGTAGCAGATACTGACCACTTTGTAGTTGAAATGAAATATGTCGAAAATACAAAAGGGATATAAGAATGCCTGGCATAAAGACAAAGAGAAGACAACCGAAAATTATTACCGTTCTGTCACCCAAAAATTTATTTAAAACCTTTTATTCCGAATTCAAAATGTTTGCTGGAAAATTTTAATTATTTTCTTGTTTTTCAAACGTATCTTAATTTTTTTCTTTTTATTTCAATAAATTTAAATTGAATTTCTTTGTCTTTTAGCTTAATTCCTAACAGTTTTGAAGAATTCATAAGAATTTATTTGAGTAAAATCTTAGTTATATTGAAAAATAGGGAAATGTCAATCCTAAAATTAAAAAAAAATATTTTTGGTATATACATAAACACTCATTTATTTTATACAAAACTGAATAAAATATGCTTATAGTAAAAAAAACAACGTGTTTTTGTTCGTTATTATTACATTAAATGTTTGTTTATTCATATAGTTATTATCGAGATTACTAATGTGTTGTTTTTACGTTTTTCAAATAATTATTTTTGTCACTTTGATGCTTTCGTATATAACAAATCGACAAACATCCTCTTTTGCAAATGGCGGATAAATATTGGTGAAAAGACGGTTTTCCGGGATTCTTGGTTAAAAATCCTTTTATTTAAAATATACATGGAATATAATATATAAATATGGACAAATTCTTATACATGAAAAATAGAAGCACCCATAGCTTAGTAATTTTGAACAGGTAAGTGATTTTTTTGCAGTTATATATATTTATTAGATTTCGATGAAGTTAAATTTGTTGATTTTCGTGAAATCTTTTTTAAAGAAAACCGATGAAAAAAAAATATTGTATATTTTTCGATTAAATCTTTTATGATTTTAAAATTTGGCCTTTGCTCATTTTATTGAAATAAGAATTAGGGTTTGAAATTACATTTTTATATTGTTATAAGTTTGTAGACATGGAGAGTCTATTTAATCAAATGTTTGCAATGGCGACTTGCCCAAAAATTCTGATACACCTAACAGTTCACTTTTTGTAAGTAAAAAGAAAACGATTCGCGCATGCGCGGTCGTAAAACAGTTGATAAACATAAAATCCGACCCCCCACCGCCAAGTACTAACTTTTCAATTTTGACCCCTTAGCAGCTGTTTTTCCCCAGATGACAAAATAATTCAAAGCTACTGTCAATGTGTAAAGAAAAGACAAATCATGGTTAAGTGGTACTGATTGTCGAACTTAGTTAGACAGATGCGAGATCCGTATCTAATAATCATGACCTTTTCGTGTAGTATCTGTTCTGATGCTACATTCCACCTTTTCTGTCTTCGGCCAGTGAAGGAGAAATCCTTCTAGTCTGAGGCAATTTTTATTTTTGTTCCTATCCAGATTGTCCCTTTTTGGGAAGCTGGATTTTCCCCACATTAAAAACCGACCTTGTGTCTAACTCTGCCCCAATGGAGAGGCCAAATAAATAGAAATAATATGGTGAACATATTCGGTTTCAATTCTGAACTTTTGAGATGAGACGTGAATGCTTGTGTTATGTTGATTAATCGGATTATTATTCTCATCTTGGATGTCATTAGCACAACGTTTCGGTCGTTGCAACCTGCGACCTTCTTCGGCTGTTGAAAACATGTTTCTTTTTGTCTACTAAGAAAAAGAGGGTTGGCTATGCATTACAAGAAAAATAAAACAAAACAAAAAAGCAAACAAACAAAAAACAAAAATACGCATGGGTATCGATCCTCTGTTTCGTAAAATATTTTTTCACTAATATTAAGAATTAGTATAGATATACTGTAATGTGCATCAAGGAGACAAGCGTCCGCGTGTTTGTGTGTTGTGTGGGTGCGTAAGAGAGACGGACGAAAAGGAAAGACTTACCTCGGGACCGGCTCGGCGTCGCTGACCGAAAATAGATAAAGAAAGATCAAGATGGCGGCCGCCGTCTTTTGTAAAGGATGATATCTCGCAAAGTCACACGAATTCTCGCAATATGCAAATTTATCCGGCCTATAACGGCCATAAAAGCGGGTGATGGAAAGACGTTGGGGAAGCGATGATTGACTTGGTCGGGAATCGTGTTGCTGTTGCTTCTCGTGCCGTGTGAGGATATCTTACCGTTGTTGGGTCCGTTCTGAGTAACCGTTCGCGTCCGTCTAGGCACATTGCTAGTTGGATTCCGTGCAGAACCGGTGTTTACTGGTTATTGAATTGCTTTACGTTGCTGCAACATTTATAACATCTTTTCCTGAACTTACCGTGTTAAAGAGAGAGTCGGGCGCCATCTTGAATTTTCCTTATACATCTACATAGGGCGCAGTAATTTTTTTTTTAAAGGTCTTTCCTTACACCTTTTTCTACATATACGGAAAAATTGAGTCATAGGAAAGCCTTTAAAAATATCTTAGTGACCCCTGAAGATTGAACCTTCTTTATGATCTACGGACCCACCCTCGAGCCTACGGTTCGAATTCTTGTAATGCAGAGCCAACCCCCTTTTCCTTAGTAGAGAAAAAGAAACATGTTTTCAACGCCCGAAGAAGGTCGCAGGTTGCAGCGACGGAAACGTTGTGCTAATAACACCCGAGATGAGAATAATAGTCCGATTAATCAATATAACACAAATATTCGGTTTCAGTTTTATGACCTTGTTTTGAGTTACTTCTCAGACGGGGCAAGACATGACGTAACAAACAAAGAACACATTTTTAATTCGTCTTTTGTTTTTTTTTTTCATTCTCTTTTTGCTGACGTTTACTTTACCTCCTCTCAAGAATTTTTTTTGTTTTACTCGTGGTGTCACCACTTATCAAGGCCCGAAGGCCACTCGAGGACAAGGGTTAATGAATGTAAGGTAGTGTTGTAGTAATCACTTATGGTGTAAATGGAGTAGAATGTGACTATTTATGGGGACGGCTTAACAGGAACTTGTTTACATTAGATTTGAATGCTGCCATGTTGTATTCAACCGGGAAGCATGCCAGCGGAACAGTGTTCAAAAAGCGGGCGATTCTGGAAAAGAAGCTTTGTTCATGGAATCTGCGTTTAGATTTAGGCACAGATAGAGAGTTGGGGAAAATCATATGTAGTGGTTGTAGCTAGTCGAGACACAAGGGCAGATGTGGATTTTGGTTAAAGTGTTTCTGGGGAAGAAACTGGATTCGAACTTGGAACACCCAGGTTATCAGTCTGTGCCGTTAACCACTTAGCCACATGAAACCGCAGTGGTGAATGTACGTAATGGATGAATTTAGATATTGTAAAATACCGTACTAGTTGCAGTGATATCTACTTCAAATAACCGCTGTGTTTGTATAAAAAAGATGATCGATTTCTCTTTTTCAAATGAATCAAAAATATTTGATCATAAATGCAAAATTCAAAATTTAACGGTTTTAAAGACCAAAACAAATGCAGAATTCTTTTTCCAATAAATAAACATATCTATTTATCAAAATATCCAATAAAAAATGTTCACCGAAGATAGTTGTGAAGTAACAGTGTCAACAAACAAGTTCGTGACGCGCATTTAGCAACGAGGAGCATCAACTTACGACCTCAAATTCCCCTTGATACCGTTCAATTAAAAAAAAGTTTAATGTAATTCTATGGAATCAAATTTGAACACGATTACTGCAACTTGCCGCGTGTTCACAATGCAGATTTAACCAAACCACCAATGTTGGATATTGGCCGGGCAACACCGAAACGTGTGCTGATCAACGATTATTGTGATTATTCAATCGAAAAAGTGTTGTCAACTAAAATATGTTTGGAAGAATCAAATATTTTTAGATATTTAATGCAAAATTCAAAATTTAACGGTGTTAAAGACCAAAAACAAGCGCCGAATTTCTTTAAATAAATAAACATATTTAATTATTAAAATTAAATTCAATATTTCGATTTATAATCATCAGGAAATACAGGTTTTCTTTATACGTACCATGGCGGTGGTAACGCTTGGCACGTTTTCCTTCAGATGTTGCTGAAGTATAATCTTCAAATGTGCGATATAGTAGAAAGTGCTTATAAATAGTAGACTTTTTTTTTTAATTACTTATGTTATCATAAATTAAAAAAAAACACGTCGTCACTAAATCTGTCATGACGATAGCTCCTATTTATAATGCCTTCCCACGGGACTGAATTAGACACCAGGGTCGATTTTAAACGTGGAGAAAAGGAACAAAAATTAAAAATTGTCTCAGTCGTAAAGGACTTCTCCTCCACTGACAGAGAACAAGAAATTGAAGTGCAGCATCTGAAAGAACAGATACTACACTTTGATCTCGGTCTCCAACGACTGTTGTAACAAACATCAAATGTCACGTTTAAATATTTTAAGATTGCTTCTTGGTACTGTGTGTATGCCTTTTGGTCAAGATCAAAGTGTAGTATCCGTTTGGACCGGGACTTCAGCTGGAAAAGAATTGGTCGGAAGTACAGTCTAAGGTCAAATCGTCAGTAAAGACTTGGATTGGAAGGAAATTGTCCTTGAAGGGTCGGGCGGAGGCGTGTGCTACATACGTCTTTCCGCTCATCCTTTACCGTTTGTCTGTACTTCCTCTCCCTGCAGAACGACTAACCCGCTTACAAGGGCGCCTCGATTCACTTTTGTGGAACGAGGGTAAGCATTATGTCTGCAGAGAGGTCTGTGTTCAAAGTCCGAGCGAGGGAGGCCTGGGTCAGCCCAGTCTCTTGTGTCATAGAAACGCCGAGAGATTGGCTTTCCTGGGTCGTTTGCTTGAAGGAGACGCTCCTTGGGTCCCTGTGGTTGAGAACTCGTTTCCCAATCTCAAACCCAACCCTTCGGTAGAAGGTCGTCGTAGACCGAAGGGGGAGTCCAAGTTCTTCTCCGAATGCCGAACCGCTCTTAGAGCTTTGCCGGGGACCAATGTCCTCGATCAGCCAAGGAAGAAACGGTATCGGGATTTAGTGGAGGGGACCGCGAAGGATCCACTTTGTAGGCGGATGGGATGGTCGATGGAGGTTGTCCGTTCTCAATGGTGTTGGGCGCCGGGACGGGAGATTCTGAATAACTCGGAATTCTCCCTGACTTGGCGACTGGTCCGAAATGCGCTGCCCCTCTTCGACGTACTTTTCCGGTATAAAGAACATACCAGGCGCTTCTGTCCGTGCTGTGACGAACGCGAGCCTGAAACAATCGAGCACGCGTTTTTTAGTTGCAGCCGGATACAGCCCCTATTAAAGTACGTCGAGGGGGTAACAGCTCGCATCGATGCCGAGTGTCTGCTCGATCTCGACGTAGGAACTTTTGTGTACAACATGGAGCCGCCGTTCCCCAGGGAGGAAAGTTTGGTTTTCCTGGCGATCCTAGCATTAGCGCGCATGACCATTTGGATCACGCGCCTCAAGTTGGTCCACGAAGGGACATCTGTTCCTGATTGGGATCTGATCGTTTACTTTAAACATTTGCTTAAAGTAAAGATCAGATACGATTGGAAGGGGTTGCCTAGAGTGGAATTTGACAAGAGGTGGGTGCACAGCACTAGTTTGTGCATCCGTCGAGGAGCCAAGTTTCAATACGTGTTCCCTCCTTAGGCATGGCATGGGTGGTGCTGGGTCCTACGGAACCCATCCCGCCTAGGTTAGCATTATAAGTTCAGTAAAGTAACTCTTGACTGGTGGTACAAATGAGATCCTGTTCCTGATTTTATTTTTTGGTATTAGAGAACCTCTGAGTCTGCCCAACCCCCCCTGCTCCTCATCTTTATTTTCTGATGCCCCCGGTCATCCCCCTACTCAGAGGTCACCTTCCTACCCCCTCCATCCGTTGCTTTATTTTCTCCCACCTCCATTAAGGCGACTTCCCCAAACCCCATTAGGGATGCTCTGCTTGTTTTCGGTTCCCCGGAAAACAGTGGGGGATCTAGCCACATAGAATAGTACAGGGGGGTCTTACTAACAACACATTAGTAGTTTTTTCCTTATTTTTGAAATGAACATTTTCATTAGTTTTTTCCCACTCCACGAACATTTTATGCCAATTAATTCAAGAACTCTTTCTAATGAAATCGAACTTTATTTTCTCACACATACACACACACACACAAAAAAAAAAAAAAAAAAAAATGCACACACAACATACAGAAATGAATATACAAATTGTACATAGTTAAATTTTACATTGAACGCTGGGGTTATTAGTTAGATTAGGATCCACAGAGTGATTGAGGTATTTTGGTAAATGTTGCCAGTCAAGAGTAAGACTTCAAAGTCTCATCTGTTACATAGTCAAAAAGACCCTGTACCCTCCCCCTCCCAATTTCTTGTAGGGCCTTATGCCTAATTTTGTTGAATTGAATTTTTTGTACGTTTTTTATGTTCAATTTTTTCTTTCTCAATAAAATATATAAACAAGATCAAAGTGTAGTATCTGTTCCGACAGATGCTGCAAGCTATGACTAGCTATGACTAGCAAAGACCAGATGTGGGGGCAACCCCACATGCCTGACCTTTAACCAGCTCCCATTTCCCACCTCTCGGGAGCTGGTCCCCTTTTTCCCTTCCCCCTCCCTTCACTCCTCACATTAAAAATCGGCCTTGTGCCTAATTTGCTCGGTGGGGGAGCAAATAAATACCATCTGTTCTTCAGATGCTGCACTTCCATTTCTTGTTCTCTTTCGGTGGAGGAGAAATCCTTCACGACTGAGACAATTTTTATTTTTGTACCTTTTCTCCACGTTAAAAAACGACCCTGGTGTCTAACTCTGTCCCGTGGGGAGGCATAGTAAATAGGTACATCAGAATACCTGACAACTGCCTGACAACCGGCTTCCAAAGCAAATGCTCTATGGTCAGCTAACAGAGGGAAAGCGGTCCCAAGGAGGACAGAAAGAGAGATATAAGGGCAACGTAAAGACCCACCCAAGGCAGTGTCACTTTAGCCCTACCAGCTGGGAGGATGTGGAGTAGGATGCTCCATGAGGGCAAGGCTCACTCAGAAAAGGACCTCCGCAGAGCCGCAGAAGCAGGAGGAAGCAGAAAAAAGAGAGATCTACTACCAACACAGCTCCTTCCATTTCTTCCACTACCCAATTGACCACCCACACATGTCCCCACTGCAATAAAGTCTGCGGGTCAAGGATCGGCCTCCACAGCCATCTGAGGACCCACAAATGACCCGACCCAATTTCACCGATGGGAGAACAATCATACTCCTCACGGGTGATTGCTAATGATGATACATCAGAATGTGCCACATAATCGCATTGACACACCGGTTCTTATTAGATCTCCAGATCACCATAAGTTAAGCAACGTTGAGCCAGGTTAGTACCAGATGAGTGACCATTTGGAAATTCTTGGCACTGAATGTGCTCTCTGCTTATCTCGGCATTTGTTTCCAGTCATCCTGATGAATCGTAGACGACGAAACACATGTCAGTGGATAATTATATTTTAAAAAACAATATATATGCCGCTCCCCATGTGGGGGCACAAAATTGGTTAAAGGGAAAGTTATTCCCAAATCGCATTTAGATAAAAAAAAATGCACTTTCGTAAATAATTGAATTCATTCAAAACGTATCGCAAAAACAAAAACAAATAACGCCTAAGTAAATCGCGATATATCCAAACAGTCGTGCGAGATGGACGAGCGCCGAGCGGTAAGAGGTTAGGCTCCTTACCGTGGGGTCCTGATTTAGAAACTCGTTAGCTTCAGCCACTCTGATGAGTCAAAGACGACGAAACACGTGTAAGTTTAACCAATAATTGAATTCATTCAAAACGTATAGCAAAAACAAAAACAAATAACACACACACACACACACACACACACACACACACACACACACACACACACACACACACACACACACACACACACACACATTGGCATTTGTTTCCAGTCGTCCTGTACATACACTTCACTTGCCACTGGCATTTAACAATGCCGATTCAGGAGAGGTGTGGTTGGAGATTGTGCACCACCTCCTGCCACCAAAATTTCACGCGCAGGCACCCCTTCGTGGGTATCCATAGTCTGTCAAACACTGGAGGAGACTGTATACATCAGAATAAGAAATACAGAAAAATAAACTCCAACACTAACATTGAGCACACAACAATTAAGAACAATTTAGCTTGAAAGTCTTCATATGGATTTAATAGAAGTGTTTGTCAAATCGTGTGTGTGGTCTGCGCGATAATTTGCGAGTATGTTATCAAGAGAGATAACTCCAAAATATCTCAAGGGGAATAACTCAGCACAATCAGTATGAAGAGTTATTGGATTTTGAATATTTTCTTATGGAATTCAACACTAATACCTTTCTTTTTATTTAATTTGTTGCGAGTTAACCTAGAACTGTTTAGGACCGCACTCTGTAAACGAGCTGACCTCTTCGAGCTCAAATATCTGTGTTACTTTCGAGTTCAGAAGTAAATAAGGGAAACCAATAGAATGTCTAATAGGAAACCTGAACCCTTTTGTGAAATCCGAGAATGTTGTAATCGGTTATACGGTCAATAGAAAGAAGATTTCATCTGTATTATATGTCAGATTACTTTATTTCATTTAACTTCTGTCGAAGTTCTCAGAAATAAAGGGACCCCTACCTAGATCTAACACCTGGACTCTTAATGAGATACATAGATATTCGAATGCTCCATTAATGCTTGTTTTTACCTCCTAAACACTGAGTTAGTAAAGAAGTTGAGCACATAATTTTTCTCTCCCCACTCGACTATTGTAATATATTATAGTATATCTTTCTTTTTGGTCTCTTATTCTTATTGAATTCCATGACAAGAATTCATCTAGTCTGATTGAGTATCCAGCTTCATATTGCTACGTGAAGTAACATCATTTGGGGAAGGTGCACCATTCTTCGTAAAGTTAGTGTGGGTTTACCATACCAAGCAGATCTAATTTGTATAGCGATTACATGTGACCCGCCCGCAGGCTAGCAAGGTGTCTTAGTGTGGCTGGACCCGTCAATCGATTTGATTGGTCTTAATTTCGCAATCGGGTTGACATGTCGCTGCTTCATCGATCTGTCGCGCTAGAAGAAAGCAATTTCATGCATGCAAAAGAAAAAACAACTTCGTGCTCAATTCTACTGATTAAATTCAAGATAAGATATACAAGTATATAGTCATATACAATTGTCCACAGTTCAATGTTGACTTTGACAGACTCTGCTGAGTCAATGGGTTGATTTCTCTCGGTATTGCGGTGGGGATGATGCGGGAAGAGAGGAGTGTGGTGACTCTTAAAAGTTAAGACACAGTCTCAGACTCTCAACAACTTGGTTCCGAATTTCAGCTGCAGCTGTGCTCGAACTCTGCTCCAACTTTGTGCTAACTTCCGGTTTCGACTCTGCGTCCCGTTCATATATTCAGGTGAGGGGTAAGACTAGGGCTGGTCTCTGGACCAATCGTATCCAGTTACACAGGGGAGGTTTTCTCCTCCTCGAGTGCACTTGTGGATTGCAGACGCTTTTCTCACGACCGCTGGGATCACGCTCATAACCTCGGTCGAGGTAATTGTACTCGAAGGCTAAACATTTCTCCTCTAACCTTGAGGCATCATTCGTTGGCATCGAAAACGAAATTATGTTTTTGTTACATCTCTCAAAGTGACATTGAGTTGTTGTTGTTGTTTTTTTTTTTTATAAAACAATGAAATTTGCAAATCCAATCTTCTCCCAGCAAGATTTTTTGTTGGATGTATTTTAATTTTGTGTGTCGTATAACTTAAAAATGTGGTTTTCCTATTAAACATTTGTAACGGACCAGAGTATAATACACTTGCTCGCCACAAGAAAATAATGAAACGAATGGAATTGAAGGAAACAAAGACTCAATTGATGGATAAGATAAACGTCGTTTATTTGCTGTTGAAAGAATGAACGTTTTAGTTATAACATGTGATCATGTCCGCGCATATGTAACCAATGTCCGTTGCGGGGTTGGTGTTGTACCTATTTACTATGCCTCCCCACGGGACAGAGTTAGACACCAGAGTCGTTTTTTAACGTGGAGAAAAGGTACAAAAGTAAAAAATTGTCTCAGTCGTGAAGGACTGACCCTCCACCGAAAGAGAACAAGAAATGGAAGTGCAGCATCTGAAGAACAGATGGTGTTTATTTGCTCCCCCACCGAGCAAATTAGGCACAAGGCCGATTTTTAATGTGAGGAGTGAAGGGAGGGGGAAGGGAAAAAGGGGACCAGCTCCCGAGAGGTGGGAAATGGGAGCTGGTTAATGGTCAGGCATGTGGGGTTGCCCCCACATCTGGTCTTTGCTAGTCATAGCTAGTCATAGCTTGCAGAATCTGCCGGAACAGATACTACACTTTGATCTTGACCAAATGGCCAAGTGGGTTCATCTCACTATCGTTTGTTCGCGCGTGGGAAGAGAAATGAGTGTTGTAGTGGAAATTGAGAGTGATAGTCCAGCGTGTAGACAAAGAAGAGGATATGAGAGTTGACGTCAGTTAGTAGTCAGCTACGCGAAGGTGTTCTTAGGACCAGTAGTAGATAGAGAGAGAAAGATTGGGAATGTGTACATACAGTCTGTTAGCTCGTGCCCCATATATAGTAGTAAGTGGGCGTGACGCGCGCGAGCGTACGTCTCCCGAAAGGGAGGCGGCTGGTTAGCCCAACCTCTCTGGTCGAGAGTTGGTCCTAAAAAGGTTAGAAACAGCTTGTCTCTTTGTTTTATACTCGTTTCCGGTGGTCATTTGCGCATGTGTATTTTTCCTTAGAAAGCAGAAGTGACGTCGTCCATGTGTGTGTTTGTGTGCGCGTTAGCGTGTGTGTCTATACACGTGAATGTGAGTATATGTACGCGAACGTGAATATGTGTACATGTGTGGACGTGGGCGCGTATGTTTGTGTGCGCGTATGTATATGGCATAGCTTGAAATGTGAATGTGTGTTTTTGTGTGAGACTTGAAAAAGGCTCGTACACATTCAATTGGATTCACTTAATTTACTTCTGAACTCGAAAGTAACGCAGAACCTTGAGCTTTACAGGGTGTAGGGTCTTTTCATCACCCGACAGTTCATCACACGACTATTAATCACTAGACGTTGATAATCACGTTGGTACTTAATCGCATCGAGACATTTAATCACTTCAGTTTAATAAATGCTAATAGCAATTACGCTGCTTGTAGATAAAGACTTTTAAAATGGCTGTAAGCACTACCAACAACAGTCAAGCTCCTTTCCAAGACAATTAGGTGAATTAATTAAATGCACATGTGCTTACATGTCCGCGTTATTATCTGTGTGTGTGATAGGCATGTCCAAACAAGGACGATAACTAGCACTTAATACAAAGCAGTTATAAACGTCATCTTAAATAGAGTACGAAGGCCTGTTAATGGACATTTACACATTGGCGTCCAAAATTAAATGACTAAACACGTTTGTGCGCACATCGTTTGCGCATACAGTGTCCTGAATTAAAACAAATGATTATATTTTGAACCAATCAGAGAACTTTCTGAATTTATTCGAAATAGTCTTTCTGGGAGCTACTTGGATCCCTTAAAAGGCCAGATTTTTCTTCAATAAACCAGCGGAGTCAAGCTGATCCGAATCCACAGATTGGTATCGCTGGGCGCCCCTTTGTTGGCGCTCCTCTCTTCAAGATCTCTTTCCATTCACATACATACAAACATTAACGAACGCACGCACACACACACACACACACACACACACACACACAACTCATTGACTTATTATCATCTGTCAATCTGTATAAACCCATTCATTGAAATATTTCCAACCTTTCGCACTGAACCTCTTTTCCAATATGATAAACAAAGATGCTTGTTAATGACTTTAATGAAATATAATTTATTGAATTGAGAGAAGTTTTAATTACGGTCTTCTGACCCCTGTAATACACGGCCCTTAAACAATCGACTCTGACTTCTATTTATAAACTAATGAATCCACCTTCTTTACAAGGACTCTAAAATAATCACGAACATTCTATGTTTTTCTATTGCTGTAAACTTCAATTTTTAACATACAGAAAATATCTCTTTTTTGAATATATGCCTTCTGAATTCATTTTTTGTTGTTTTTGTTTATCGTAGAACATGTCTCTCGTTTTCTCACATTTAATCATAAACTCTTAATAGTGGTGAGCGATATCTCTTATTCTGGCATGGCCCGAAAGATCATCACATCAGAGAAATTTCTGGTATACCTTCCCACTCACAAACTTACGCATATTCAAAATTGACTTTTAAAATATTCATTAATACAGATATTTAGGTGCTTCTACATTACCAGAACGAAATCTTGTAGTCAATAAATGGCGTTTTGGGATAAAAAAAACAATGATTTCAACTGATTTTTTTTATCAATTCTAATAAATTACAATGTTAGCTTTCAAATTATGCAGTCGAAATTAACTGAATATTATTGAATTATTAAAAAAAAAAAACCCAACTCGTGTTAGCAAGTGAAAAATTGCGGCTATCTTGTTTTTATAAATAAATCGAAACAGAAAATTACCCCCTTTTTAACTTTCCTGTTTCTTACATAAGCAAATACGATCGTTTTCTTCAAATACTATTTTCTATTTTCTTTAATAAATAATTTTCTACCTTATCGATTTTCGTAATTTTTTTTATATAATCATCTTAAAAATACGAGGAATACGTAGATACCATTGTTTTCATGTGAAATTCAGGATTACGATTTCTGAAATTTCGTTCTGATAGTGTAGAAGCGCCGATATTTATATATTTGTACAACTGCCTCCCAGCTGACTATAACATGGTCGTTTTCAAGTCCAACGTAAACAGGTTCTTGAAGAGCAGCATTCTATAATACATTAACATCCAATTTCCACCATCAGCGATCGTAACTGTACCTATTAACCCTTGTCTTTGCGTGGTCTCTGGGCCTTGATAAGCGGCAAGTCTATGATAACAAGTTTTTGTTCTTACTTTTTTTTTATATCAATGTTAATTATAGGCCGGATCTAATAAGTAATACAGAAATTCTCCCTTACAAAGTAACTCGCTGAGAGGAAGGTCGGCTCTCTCTTCCGTGCTAGAAAGTTACTTACGCCTGAAAGTATCCTGTACAAGGCTACCATTCGCCCATATATGGAGTATTGTTGTCACATTTGGGCTTGTGCATCCGCCACTAGCCTCTCACTCCTGGATAGGGTCCAAAAGAGAGTCGCTAACCTGATAGGTCCTGAACTGTCATCTAGGCTTCAGCCTCTGTCCCATCGACGAAATGTTGCAACCACCTGCCTGTTTTACAAGTATATTAATGGTGGATGCTCCGACGAACTACAAGCCCTTGTACCCCTCGACGTAAATACTCTCGACAAACCCGACAAGCAGCAAAATCCCACCCCTACACAGTAGAGATCCCTAGATGTAAGAAGGCCTCCTACTCTAATAGTTTCTTCCCCAGAACTGCTAGGCTTTGGAACTCCCTACCAAGTTCCTGCTTTCCCAACTATACTGACATGCAGAAGTTCAAGTGTAATGTGAACAAACATCTTACTGGTAAACTTCCCTACATAACAGCTCTGCAACTTATGGCCTCAATAGTAGCCCCTTACATCAAAGTGGCACTGTGCCTTGTTTGGGGTGAAAAGGGAATACACCCCTCCCCCCAAAAAACTCGTTTTGTCTTGTGTTATCACATTGTGGTTTTAATTCTACAGAACAAGGAAGAGCATTGCGTTGCATTGCTTTTTTTTTTTTTTTTTAATGAAACCGATTCCTTTTTGAAACTGGCTTTTTGTAAAAATGAGAATTTCGAAAAGAACGAAAAACAGATTCCTACAGATGTTATTTTTATCAAACAGCCTCTTTCTATAGATCGTAATCTGTAGCCGCGTTTCATTCTATCCTGTAAATGGGCGGATGATTCGAGTAATTGGCGCGCTTGGCACGATTCCGCAATCATTTGCAAAAGATTGAAGCAATCCGAAATGCGAAAAACAATCAAAAGTTAATTGAAAATAATTGCACAGAGCAAAACGCCGGCAATATTAAAGATTCCCGAATTTTCATTCCTTGCAAAAACAGATCAAATAGGAAGTGTCTTTGAATTACACACTTTGATAAAGATGTGCCAGATGTGGAAGGAACTATTTATAAGGGTTACCGTGCTATAGCTAATAAGATATTCTTGTTGAACAAAAGATATTCTGGTGTAACAAAAATATGTTTCACTCTACTATATCTGGTTGTATGAAGGGTGTATTTTATATTAAAATAAAAACTGGAAACTGAATATATTCGCCATATTATTAGATATGGATCTCGCATTTGTATAACTGGTTATGTTCAACAATCAGTTCTGTTTAACCACGAGTTAGATTTCCTTTACACCTCGACAGTGGCTTTGAATTATTTTGTCTTAGTTTTTGTTGTTGTTGTGAAGGATGTGTTTAAAAACAGTAACGAGAAATAAATCAATGTTTTCACTACAAATTCACATCTTCACCGTATATATATATATACAGTTGTGCCCGATATTATTCATACCCCCCTTGAAAATTGAGTTTATTAGGTGTAACTTTTGTAAGAATTTATTGTTTACGTCCATATTGATACATATTCTTAATAAACCTCTTCTGATCATTTTCGTCATTTTAAAATCTCGGGATACTTGTAATAAAAGAAATATACAGCTATTTATAAAATCTGCAATGTTCAAAAATAATCATACCCCCTTATTTTTTCAGTATTAATCGAGTTTCTGACTGTTTGTTTTCTGTTTGATTCTTATTTTGAATGCTTTTATACAACCTTTGATTAATTTCATTTCGTTTTTTGCATTTTTCAGAAATTAAAATGATATCAACTGAAAACCAATAAAAGAATAAAAAATTATTAGAATGGGGAAGAAAAAAGAGCTTAGTAATGATCTTAGGACACAAATTGTGAATTCACATAAGGATGGTTTAGGTTACAAGTCAATTTTCAAGAAATTTGAGGTCCCTACAGCAACAGTACAGAGCATCATCAAAAAATTCCAGAGCCACCACACAACAAACAACTTGATTGGTAGAGGAAGAAAAAGGAAACTGTCTGCTAGAGCCACCAGGAATATTGTAAGAAGTGTTAATGCAAATCCAACCACCACTAATAAGGACATTTTAGAAAATCTGGAGTCTTCTGGCATAAAAATATCAAGGCAAACATTGCAAAGGACTCTGCATGAAAATGGTCTGAAAGGAAGAAGACCAAGAAGGACTCCATTGCACACCGGAAAACACCTTGCAGCACGTCTAAAGTTTGCTAGGACCCATGTGAATTCTCCAGAGTCCGTTTTCTCAAGTATTTTGTGGACTGACGAAACAAAAATTGAATTGTTTGGCCATATGGATGCTTCTTACGTTTGAAGGAAGAAAGGAGAAGCTTACAACCCAAAGAACACCATACCCACGGTGAAACATGGTGGTGGTAGCCTAATGTTTTGGGGCTCCTTTTCGGCTAGTGGTCCAGGTAGTTTGGTCAAGATAGATGGAACCATGAAGAAGGAGCAATATTTGGAGATACTCAAGAAAAACATTAGACAGGATGCGGAGAAGCTCCATTTAGGACCAAACTGGGTCCTTCAACAGGATAATGATCCAAAACATACTGCCAAAATAGTCAAGAAATGGTTTGAGGATAATCAAATTAATGTTTTGAAATGGCCTAGCCAGAGTCCCGACCTGAACCATATCGAAAACCTCTGGCACATATTGAAAACTGAGGTTAAAAAGCGGAAACCTAGAAATTTGAGGGATTTGGAGAACTACTGCATTGAAGAATGGTCAAAAATCAGTGTTGATGCTTGTAAAAACCTTGTTGATAAATATCCCAAACGGTTACAGGCAGTTATTAAGAATAAAGGGCATGCTATTGACTATTAGTAAGAGAGGTATGAATAATTTTGAACTAGTGCCATTATTGTTTTTCTTTGTATAATGTTTCAAACTTGCATAATTTATTTATTTGTTGAGTTTAAATTAAATGCTTATGCTTGATTTATTGTTTGAAATCCCTTTAATATTGTCTACCTTCTGGTTTGAGCAATATTCTTATAGAAATCTCAAAGATCCGAGGGGTATGAATAATATCGGGCACAAGTGTATATATATATATATATATATATATATATATATATATATATATATATATATATAATATCTATACTCCAATTAATTTCTTTTTGTGTATTGATATTCATATTAAAAATCCTTTTTTATATTTATTTATGTATTTATTTGCTTCACTACGGAAGCAAATATGAAACAAGGTAGTTTTTAATGTGGGAGGAAAACCAGTTCCCCTTAAAGAAGGCCCAAAAGGGGGCACACTGGAAGTATTAAAATATAGTAATTGACCAAGGACCAATCAACTTAGGTGAAGAACAGATACTATAGTTTGAGGTATTTAATTCAGGCCAAAAATACAATATAAATACGAAATCTGCATTAATCAAAATATCATATTGTTGTGGTGGCACACATTCATTTGCATATGTGGATAGTAATTACACATAAATAGGAAGACTCAGTTAGTCTGAGGGTGTGTTCACCAGAAGCCACCGAAGGCCGCCGAGAGCAGATATGTTTCTCCAGCAAAGACTCTCTTATTTGACACTATTATGTAAATATCCTGTAAATATACATTTTACTAATACACTTCTTATTTGATCTACCTTCGTTTGTTGAGTCGTCATTTGTATTGCTTTCTACGTTACTTGTTTCAACCTGCAAACTTAACACATATTTAAGCGTATTTTACGATCGGTCAATGCCGAGCGGCATGCTAGTTACCTTATAATATCATATGTGTATATACATGATATATATCTCTACTATTATATTAAAGGGACTTTGTCTGTGTGAGTTTGTTCCTTATGGACCCGAAAAAAACTCGGCCAATTTTTATAGAAATTGCACACGAAGGTACCTTATGTGCCTGGCAGTAATTTTCAATAAGTATTCTATCAGAATGTCTTCGATAAGTATCGATAATCAATAATAGATGATCGAAATAATCCGATGAAAAAAGGAATAGGCGATGTTGATTAAAGTCAACACTTTACGCAGCCTAACATCACAAGTGGTTTTGAGAAGTTATATTACCACATAAGCAGGAAGGTTCGACGTATAAAATACACAGTAGGTTCTTTGATATGGCAGTTTAAAGCACAACTGAACCGTGATACTTGATTATTTCATTTTAAACTTACGTAAATTCAAACTATTATCACTGCACAAGCAGTAATACAAGGCATATAAAATCAACAGTAGATTCTTTGAGGGGCGCGTTCGAAATGAATATTTCTGTTTAGAGCAAAATTGAAGCATAATACTTGACTTTTGCATTTTAAACTTTAATCCAAGCCATTATATATATATATATATATATATATATATATATAATTTTATAAAATCAGCAGTAGGTTCTCTACAGAACAATATAGACTACAATGTAACGTGGGTTGAGTCACTGCAGCGAGGCATATTAAGCTTTCTCCCGATGCACTGCGATAGGTCCCTAACTAGACTATTTGATTCGATTTGATTGCAATTTTGATCACAATAAAAACACGGGAGTGTGAAATATTCGTTGATCATCATTCAATCTCAAACAATGTCGGATGACGCTGCTAGTATATATATATATATATATATATATATATATATATATTTAATTGCTGGAATTCCTCTGTAGACCAAATTACACTAGGTTTGTTCAAACAGATGTCACATATAATTCTATGTCTAGACTATTAACCATTATTATATGTAACTTTTGAATACCATCTTACACACATTTATACGCTCTTATAAAATCATAAATTACATCCTAGGAGAACCATCATCACAGTCGCAAAAACCTATAGTGGAAGTAGTTGTTATTTTCCCTCTAAATGAAAAGTACTCCTACTGCTCTCATTCGACACCAGGAGGTATTATGCATTTGGCTCAGATATAGGATTTCGCCCTAATTTTCTGACTCATATACTTATAGACATAACATTATCTTTCCTTTTACTGATTCCTCCAAAAATGATTTATCCCTCCTCAGATTCCATCTAATCTCATTGACTGAGAACTAACGGGCCCTGCTAGTATATATATAATTATGTGTGATTCTTTATCGCAAAATGCGCATACGTGTCAACGTATTGAAAAACACACGCGCATATTTGGCAATGCATCCGTCTAATGAAACGTGAAGTGTATATCTATTTCGATCGTCATAACGAACGATTGGTATTTAAGTCCAACTGAGTTGGAATTCTAACGACTTCATTCTGAGACATCTTTGGCCACGCCCAGTGCTGAAGCGCGTGCAGCTCCAACACAACAAATCCACAAGACATATTCCGATCACAAAGAAACCGTCGACCATATTAAAGCTATTTCTAGCTACACGTGAAAAATGATCGTGACTGGTAATACTTTTATATATATTTTTTTCCCCTTAATTATTTGCCTGTAGTTTAACATAAAAATGAGTTTTCTTTAAATATAGTCTGCGATATAACAAGCTATTCCAAAAGTCAAGATATAATTCTTAGAGTTTTATATGTCGGTTTTAGATGATATTATGTCAAACTACTGAAAATGGCAATTTGCCTGTGGGCTAGTAAAAAAAAAAAAATAAAAAAAATAAAACCATATATAATATCACCGTTCTCCATTGAATCATCGTGTTCGTGCGTGTGTGCGCAAGTTATCTTGTCGTTTGTATTTACTTATTTTTTGTCGCTGCTACAGAATTGGGACGAGATTTTTGGAAATGGTAAAACTGAATGTCATATGAAAACAATGGTATCTACGTATTCCTCATGTTTGTAAGCTGGTTACATCCAAAAATTACGAAAATTTATGAAGTAGAAAATATTTTATTAAAATAAAAAATAGAATTTGATGAAAACGATCGTAAGACACAGGAGAGTTTAAAAGGGAAGTAATTTTCCGCTCGAATTAAACAAAAATGGCGGCAATTTTTCGCCTTCTTACACGATTAAAGTTGTTGTTGTTGTTTTAATAATTCAGTAATATTCAGGTAATGTCGACCGCATAATTTGGAAGGTACCATTGTAACTTATTAGAATTGACAAAAAAGCAGTTGAAACCATTTTTTTTTTTTTTTAATAATTCAGTAATATTCAGGTAATGTCGACCGCATAATTTGGAAGGTACCATTGTAACTTATTAGAATTGACAAAAAAGTAGTTGAAACCATTGTTTTTTTTTTTTAAATCTGAAAACTCCATTTATCAACTACAAAATCTCATCCTAATAATGTAGAAGCACGATTTTTTCCATCTATTCTTAATCTGTAATGGAAATTAAATTGATACTTTTCATTGAATATTAAATGATGGCGCATGACAACATTGTATATTGTTTTTGTTTTTATTTTAATTTTAGGCTTTCGTATCTCTAAATTCGAAATAACTTTGTACATTAACTTAGCGATACTCTTATAATAACATTATATTTAAATACATTCCATTTGTAACGGTTCCGAGAAGCAACACGCTGTGGCCTCAGTCGCAAAGTAGACAACGAATAGAAAAAAAAAACAAAAACAAAAACAAAACAAAAAACAAACAAAAAACGAACTTCGACTCGCTTTTTCTTTGTAACAACGACATTTATTTCCTCACTGTTACGGCTGTGACGTCACCCAAGTGATCTCGTACGTTATCCACGCCTCTCACGTGATCTCGTACGTTATATACGTCTCTAAAGTGATCACCTTTTTAAAGTCTTTAATTTTCTCTATCGGTGACGTTATTATTTCGCATGCATTTGCAATACATCCGTCCGCTCTGTGTTAAATTATCTGACTTGCATCGTTTGTAATGTTGGTGCATTTTTCATAGCTCAGCACTATAAATATTATTATTGTCTCTGAAAAGAATCTTTTGTTCTGTTAAGAAACTGTCCTTTTTTTGTGTGTAAAATACATGAAAAAGAGTTTTTGTTCCTTTTTACTTCATGATTTTTTTTTTTCTGGAAGCGATGTGATTATCTTTACATATTTTGTATTAACGAATTACCCTGGTAATTATGTGTTTATTCATAGTTGTTTGTTTGTGCGCGAAACAATTGTCACGTCATATTGAATTTATTTACAGGGTGGAACGATAAAATTGTCGCCCTAGAAAAGACATGATTCCATTTCCGTTTGATGAAAACCGTTATTCTGTTTTTTTTTTTTTGTTGCAGACCATCTATAAGTTGGCCAGTTGTGTACAAATTCCAAGAGCGATACGAGCCTTTTGCCATGTCTAAAAGTGACACAATGTTCAACGAGTGAGATCAGAGATGCGCAGCTGTACAACTCGTGCTTTCTACCAATCAAAGTTATGACAACAGGACCATTGTAAGCACCCTCAAAATGCAAATCCGGACAGTTCAACGCTTGAGGGCACAGTTTAACGAAGTTTTCAGCCACAGTTATGGTCTTTGATGTGGTTTAAAGTGAAGACCACAAAATGCCACCTCACATCTTCAAAGTCAATTTGAAAGTCAACACCAAAGTGTACCTGGATGTGTTGAAGAGTGTGGTAATCCCCTGGTGCAATCAGGTGGTCGCTGGTAGACACTAGGTGTGGCAGCAGGACTCGGCATCGGCCCACAAGTCCAAAGAGATCAAGGCTCGGCTTCAGAAGGAGTGCTACGACGTTGTACCCTTCTCTTACTGCTCCCTCCTCCCCCGACTTGAACCCGCTGGACTACTTCGTTTGGTCATACGTCAAGAACATCACCAGCATGACCTCCCACAACACCAAAGCCAGCCTGATCGCCGCTATTTGCCGAGTATTCGCTGAACTCCCGCCGGCGCTTATGGAGACATGCTCCCAGTTCCGGACCCGTATCAGGCGGTCATAGCGGTAGAAGGCAGCTACATTGTATAGTTGTCAGCTCTACTACACAATAAAGTTACGTGAATTGATTTTTTCAATCAAAGTTTTAAAATAGTGTTGTTTTCTTTTGGGGCGACAAATTTATCGTTCTACCCTGTAAAATTTGGCAAAAAAAAAAAAAAAAAAAAAAATGCAGACCCAATCATTGAAATTTAAAATACAATTGTCTACTTCATAACCATAGGTTACTCTCACATGACCTCTAAGCAAGGTATTCGATCTGTATATAAAACATTCAACAAAATTTGTTATATGAATAACGAAAAAAAAAATGGCTCAGATAGAAAAGGAGAGAAAGGAGGGAGGGGGAGAGGGAAAGAGTAATAGACGATGTATAGAACAAAACACACCGAGAGGGGATGAAAGAGATAGACATAAAGTTCCTATTTACTTGCCTCCCCACAAGAGCAGAGTTAGACACAAGGCCGGTTTTTAATGTGGAGGAAATCCATCTCCCCCAAAAAGGACACGCTGAATAGGAACAATAACAAAAATTGTCTCAGTCATGAAGGATTTCTCCTTCACTGCGAGGACGGAAAAGGCGATGGGTAGCATCAGAACAGATACTACACTGTGATCTTGGCTCGAAGGTAGATAGATATAAAGTTAATAACATATTGGTAACTTAGTGAATTATTTACAAATTACGGCTGATTAGCACAAATGAAACTTCTTTCAAAAAAAATCAATTCGTAACTCTGCAGAATATTGTAGCACAAATTTTGTATGAGTAAAATATATAGGGAAAAAAACCTTAGGGAAACAGACGTTGATTAACTAAGTTTTATATATATATACTAGCAGTTCAACCCGGCTTTGCTTGGGCCCTATGTACTGTTCATAACTGTATGTGCATATGTATTGACGCACGTCCAGGTAACCTACATCTAAAATTTCAAGTGTTTAGACCCAAAATTGGCAGAGGAGTTTGGTAGAGTTTGTAAAGGTCAACACTTTCAACTTTGACCTCTTGGCAGCCAAATTTTCGCCTAAAAAACAGATGAAAAAGTTTGCTGTTTATGCGAATACTCTTTATGTAAACTTTCAAATGTTTAAACTCAAAATTGACTGAATAGTTTGCTAGCGACCGTAAAGGTCAAATCTATTGAACTTTGATCCCTTGGCAGCCATTTTTGTATTGTTTTGGGCTCAAATAAAATTAAAGAGTTTGATCCATCTAAAATTTCAAGTGTTTAAACCCAGAATTGGCGGAGGAGTTTGGTAGAGTTTTCAAAGATCAAATCGTTGAACTTCGACCCTTTGACAAACAAATTTCTGACCGAAAACCGATTAAAAAGATTTTCTCAAATCTCAATACCCCTGAAGACTGAAAATTGACAGAGTAGTTTGGTAGGAAAATGTACACACACATAAACATATACAGACATACATACAATTTCACTTTATATATATATATATATATATATATTGTAATGTGATTGATAATTTAAAAATCAAATTATAATTAAATTAAAAATCCGTTTCATAAGAAGAAACAATAACAAAATCAATTATTTGTACGATCGTTTCGGAAAACAGTGTTTTTATTGTGGTAGACATCAAGTTACGGACAATAATTCTTACATATAGTTTTTTAACAAACAAGGTTTCCTCATCAGCAAATATTGGGAAGGGTTTTTATTAAATGTAAAATACACCATAAATAAACCTAGCATTAAAAGTAAGGCAGATGTATCTGGAAAAAATTAAAATAAAGGTATGGATTTAAACTTGATAAGAAAATTAATATGGGTTAGAGATAGAAATAAAATAGAGTAAAATTATAAATATAAATTTGGTTTAAGTACAATATTATACATACATATATACACAAATATATACATGCATATTTTAATTAATCTAGTAATTTTACTTTTACATTAAAATACACTCTGTCCTTTAGATGTTCTAATCTCCTTTATATATATATATATATATATATATATATATATATATATATATATATATATATAACTACTTCATTTATTCACATAAATTTAATATACGAAAGTATAGATTTATGCGTAAACTTAAAGTATTTACTTCAAAAGTTCTCAATACGTAGGTAGAGCTAGTTAGTAATTTATAAAATATATATGGCGATTAAGCTACACTGAATATTCTGCGTTTCATCCAACTATAGGATTCGTCAGGCTTATGCATAACTGGTCTCCCTTATGCATAAGCCTGACGAATCCTATAGTTGGATGAAACGCAGAATATTCAGTGTAGCTTAATCGCCATATATATTTTATAAATTACTATATATATATATATATATATATATATATATATATATATATATATATATATATATGTATATATATAGTTTACGAGGGTGATTCTTGGCCTGAAGACGTAATCTCCCCAATAACGGGTGATTACAGAAACATGTATGCACATATGTAGCCATCAATGTATATATATATATATATATATATATATATATATATATTATAACTGTAAAGAAGGCCAGAAAAACATAAGTACTGTCGGTTTCAAGCCTAACATAAGGGAGACCAGTTAATGGTAAATAATATTAGACTCTTGTCAGCCATCATTTTCTGGTTATTCGTTCCTATTTTAAAATAAATAAATAATTCTTATAATTCTTTTTCTATCCTTTGCAAATGATTCAAATTTTAGTATATTATTATTGGTGAGAACGACTACCGGTTGTCAAAATTTCAGCTTTTCACAGTTGTTATTTCTAACAAATATTAAGTTAAAAAATTTGGTGCAATAAGTAATCTCCCTGACACACTTTCCATAGCAGTAGAGCAACGAAACTTGTGAAAGTTATTAGCCTTTCTCTACATAGGAACCACCCAGAGTTATGCATTTCTCCCATCGTTTGATGCACCTCTGGAGACCATTTTTGTAGAACACCCCAGGTTGGTTCTCCAACCACAATGTGACTTCTGATATCAAGGCTGCATCACCTGGGAAACGCTTTCCTTCCAAAAACAACTTCATGGCTGGGAAGAGGTGAAAGTCAGAGGGTGCAAGATCAGGAGAGTAGGGAGGATGGGGAGGATTTCATAACCAGGCGCCCGTGTTTCTGATCTGGCGACATACGAGTTGTGGACCGGAGGGTTGTCCTGCAGGAGGAGGGTACCTTTGCCGATCTTGCTCCGCCTCTTGATTTTGATAGTTTCCCTTATTTCCTCAAACGTGAAGCATAATAGGCTCCTGTAATTGTGGTACCCTTTGCCAGGAAATCTGTCACCAATACTCCGTCCTGGTCCCAGAAGACTGTGAGTCTAAAATCAGTCTTTGGAAAAACTTTGACTCATCTTCTATGAACATCTTCAAATTCATCCTCGAGCACTCGACTCGTTTCCGCTTCTGGAATGGTGTGATCAACCTGGGAATCCATCTGGCAGACACCTTATGCATATGCAAATGGTCATAAATGATAGTTTCCACGGACCCTGCACTAATCTTGACATCTTCGGCTATTTGGCGAATAGTAATGCGCCGATTTTCCAAAATGGCAACCAACTTGACGGACTGACGCCTCATCAATGGTTGAAGGGGGGCGACCAGGTTTGTGAGCTGTTTCCACAGACTTCCGGCCATGTTTGAATTCACGATGCCAGCGTTTTACAAGGTCATATGATGGGGCATTATCACCATAAGTTTCTTTCATTTCCCCAAAAGTCTCCTGTGGTGTGCATCCTTTCAAATACAAAAACCGGATCATTGCTCGACATTCAACAGGCTCCATTTCACACCGGACTCAGTTCAAACACCTGTAAAACAGAAACCATAATTAGTTCAGAGCTGTAATTTGCCACATAACCCGTAGAGATATATATCATTGCACATGCAAAATTTCAGCTAGATCAGACAACTGGAAGTACGTCAGAGGCATTACTTATTGCACGCCTCTCGTACTATACACATACATATATACATACATATATATACACATACATACATACATATATATACATATATATACGTATATACACATACATATAAAAATACATACATACATGTGTATATATATATACATATATATATACATATATATAAATACATACATATATATATCTTCTATCTATACTCTTATGAATTCGTTTTTCTTTTGTGTGTATTGATATTCATATTAAAAACCTTCTTTTCTATTTATTTAAAAAGAAAATACTATTTTCTTATATATGGGTTGTGGAAATGCATTCACTAGCAAAAGATCTAGCTAATTTGCATATTCTTTTAAACATTCATTTTAATTAATTCCTCATTAGTTTTTTCCGTTTTCTTATGGGATGATAATCTAGAGTTAACTATTACGTGTAATTATATTCATGCAGATATTCTACATGATTTATACTGGCATAATATTTGCGTAAAATCTTTACAGTAAACAAAAAATTGTTTCCATATATATTTATGCATACGCATATATTTTTGTTTAATCCATTAGTCTATCTGTTTATCTACCTGTCTGTCTGTGTGTCAGTATGTGTACATTTCCCTACGCAATAACTCTGTCAATTTTTAGTTTACAGGCTCGAAATTTGATATACAAGGGACTGAGATTTGGGAAAAATCTATGTGATCGGTTTCCAGCCAGAAATTTGGCTGTTAAGAGGTCAAAGTTCAACGATTTGACCATTGAGAACTCTACCAAACTCTTCTGACAATTTTGGGTCTAAACGCTTGAAATTTTAGATATAGGTTCCTTTGACATGGATCTAAATTAATAACTTGATATGAGCCCAAAACAATAAAAGTTAAGTGGTCATAATAGGGGTGAAAGTTAAAATAATTGACCGCTTTCTTTTTTTGCTCAACATACACCTCCAAATACCTGGGCAACGCCGGGCACACATGCTAGCATATATATATATATATATATATATATATATATATATATATATATATATATATATATATAGTTTGTATTAAATTGTTTTCTTAATTCACGTTTTAGCTCATCCCGGACAACATTTTTGTTGAAACTTATTTTTTTGATAGTTTGAAGAAGATGGGGGTGATAGGTATGCGATGAATTACAATTTCAAAGCAAGTCTGTTTTTTTCTCACTTCCTGATTTTTGCGTTTAATCTTTTTCTATTTTCTTTCTCTTTTGTTTATTTCTTTACAATCCGAAATAACACTCGACTGAACGGAGACATCTGATTCCCATGTCTGGCCACGACGATTCGTTTTCAAATATCCCTAATGATGGCACGCCTTGTGAAACTCTTCTATTAGTGATCGATAAAAAAGAGAGGAGACATAATGTAGATATAGTAATTATTTTAGAAAAAAAAATGTATATATATATATATATATATTAGAAAAATATGATAAAATAGATGATGTGACACATATAGAGGTATATCTAGTATATACACACATATATACATATTTATACATACATACATGATGATTGCAGCGTCTTGTCAGACGAGTGCCACTCCCTCAGCCACTTAAAGTCCATGAGCCCAAAAATGACTTCCATCGCCACAGGACCATTTTTATAGACAAATGCCCGAGGGAGTATCTATACACAGATGATGTTACAGTCTTAGCTTTGAACGACAGCTAAGTCCCTCTCTCTGTTCAAAATGTTGAGATCCAGCAACAAGCAAGAGCAAGATAGCCAGCAACAAGTTAAACTGCAGACCGGCTTAATGCTGGTACTAGTCTCCCGCTTTATGGTGTTTTAAATCAGAGATTTGCTTCTCCTAGAAAGGTTGCATTCACTACGTCTTACGGGAGCCCCCTCCACCCCAGCACACACATACATACAGACAAACACCACAGTGCTAGTTGGCCGTTGGCTCCGAAAAAGGGTTCATTTGCCCTTTGAAAGGTCTTGTTTTTAATCCTTCAGGGAGACTAGCCGCCCTCCTCACCAAACAAGTCTGGTGGGGGAACCAGTTTAGTTGCCGGTGACCCGACCATGAGACAGGTAGTACTGGTGTACATGGTACCAGTAGCATATGACATGACCTGACACAATACATACATACATACATACATACATACAAACACACAAATATATGCAGAGAGAGAGAGAGAGAGAGAGAGAGAGAGAGAGAGAGAGAGAGAGAGAGAGAGAGAGAGACTTATTCTATAAGATACTTTATTGCGTATATATTCTTGGCTTCAATATTTAGTTCAACGGTGCTGAATAAATGAATAATACTTTGTAATAGTATAAAATATAATTATGACAGAAACGTTTGTGTTTTATCTTATAAAAAAATCCCTCAGGCTAATTGCTCCGACGAATTCCTTCAATGAAATGAAACACAAAGTATGTGTAGGTCATTTGCCATGAATACATTTCAATACTTAAGTAGCACACACACACACACACACACACACACACACACACACACACACACACACACACACACACACACACACACACACACACACACACACACACATAGTCGTCCACAGACATCTATCTTGCTGTATCTCGACTATTCCGTATGACTAGACGTAGTGACTGTATCCAGTTGAGATCAGCACAATTAAGTTTCTCGAGAGAAGTCTACTTTTTTATGATGAATATAGTGTTTACACTAAGTGAAAACCATACACTAACACTAACAGGGAGTTTGCCATAAAAATATTGTTCATACTCATAAAATATAGTCCTCATCGCAGTTGTTACGTCTGATGATACACGTTACCGGTTTAACACTAACTAAAAAATGAGCATGAGATGAAGTATAATCTTTAACACCTTTATTCAATAAGTTACAGAGAAAATGATTAGGTAAAAGCCGTTGGATGCGTAATGATTAAAGTCTTTGATGTGAGACACATTTTTATATCTTCATAAACTGTCATGGCGGATCTTCTTTTGCCCAGGGCGATAGCTCTCATTTTAAAGGGCAAGGGAAATAACTGTATTATTTTAGCTAACACGCAGACAATATCTCAACTGTTCAATGTGGCTAGATGTAATAAGTGTTTTGAATTTACGTTAGCTACGTTTGTCATGACTGAATAGATTAAAAAAAGAAATGAAAAATATTACATGTGAATATCGTTCAGATGCAGATGGTAAAGTAACTTTTTAGACTATATTCACTGTGCGTACTTCAATAAAATGCTTAGAATTCAAATAACATTTAATAAAATAAATAAAGGTGAATCTCCAAGTATCACAGACACATCACTGAAACATGAGTTATAAGATTACCACAACAAGAAATTAAAACAATCTTAAAACATAATATTTCTCCTAAGTAAAAAGAAAACAAGGCGTTTCTACACTATTGTTTCAAGGAAAGACTGTCCCCTTTCCATGTACAGAAGAAAGAGTATTAGATAGGTGAACATGAGATTAGGATAAGCCGAGACTCGAACCTTGTAAGCAAGGTTAAGAATTGGAATGTTAGAATTTAGCCTATTGTTAAATTCTATTAGAAATAGTTAGATATTGTTTATATCGTAAAAAGAATTGATTGTTCATTCTGTTTGGAATCGGAATGTTTAAAAGTCAACAAAAAAGAATGAACAATACAAATTAAAAATATATTGTTAAAAAATAGGTTAGAGTAATATATTGAGAGTTTTTTGTTGTTGTCAAAAGCGTGTGCATAGCCACGTGAACTGGTCACATTTGGAAAACACACTTCTGACGTCATAACGAAGGGGAATTCTCAATATAGGAGCTAGAGTTAGTCAGTCTTGGAGTCAGTCAGAGAGAGAGAGAGAGAAAGAGAGAGAGAGAGAGAGAGAGAGAGAGAGAGAGAGTTGAGAGTCAGTTAGTTGGCAGTCAGTGGTCAGCTGACCCTTTGGAAGCAATGGGTAGAAGATTAACCATGTAGATCCAAATTTGAATTCCTGACGTCAGCAGCATTCGACCGGTCCAATGAATAAAGAATCATCTTTGTGTTTTTGTAAAACTGTTGTCACGTGTCATCTTTCAACACTCAAAGTGTAATGTGTTGATCATCTTGTAATGAACATTGTGTAACCTTTCGAGGATTATGCATCTCCCCTCCTCTATGTTAATGACTTGTATACATCTCCAGTCAGTATATATATATGAAGTCCCCAAGAAATATAAGAACTGATATATAAATGTCTTATCTCCCTCTCATCACAATCGTTATATTGTTATATATGTGCAGCAATATGAACTCATCCGTCATCTTCGTAAATATGTACGCCTATGCAACACTATTAGGATGAAGTTTCAGAAATCGTAATACTGAATTTCACATGAAAACAATGGTATTTACGTATCCCTCGTATTTTTAAAGATGATTATGTAAAATGAATTACGAAAATCGATAAGATAGGAAATTATTTATTACAGAAAATAAAAAAATAGAATTTGATGAAAACGATCGTAAAACACAGGAGAGTTCGAAAGGAAAGTAATTTTCTGTTTTGATTTAAAAATGGCCGAAATTTTCCACCAGCTAACACGATTGAAATTTTTTTAAATAATTCAGTAATATTCAGGTAATTTCGACTGCATAATTTGAAAGCTACCATTGTAATTTATTAGAATTGACAAAACAAAAAAAACAACAAAAAACAGTAGAAACCATTTTTTTTTATCTGAAAACTCCATTTATCGATTACAAAATTTCGTCCCAACAGTGTAGAATCGCCGAAAATAATTTTTTCATTACAAATTAGAGGTTAAGCTAACGTGCGCAGGATGTTGCGTTACAAACAGAAAATCTCGAGTGGAACGTAATCGATAAGCAGATAAAATCTTTTTTTTTTCTGAAGGTGAAAAATGCTGTCTTCTCTATGGTAATTGATTTTGGAAGAAGATCTACGCGGTACTATGTAACATTAAGGTATACATGTAAAGAAAAAAAAGTCAAGACCTTTAGAAGAATTGTCAAACCCTAAATTATCATTACTAATAACTTTTACAAACACTGCAGTCAAAAAGAAGACGACGTCTGCCAAAGCCAGCACAACAGACATACAGACGGCTCCAATGAAAAAATAAAGATAAAAAGAAAGAGACTAATATTACGGCGACGGATACTACTACTACTACTACTACTACTACTACTACTACTACGTATGGTCAACATAACATCAGACCCTGTCGACAAGCTGACTACCGACCATTCGAAAGAATTCGCTTATTTTACAACTTCAAATTTTATTAAATACTAGCAGCAGCACACACAACACCGAGTCAAACACAAAATCGAGTACATTCAACATCAAGTACACTCAACATCATCTTACCATCAATGCTTACCATGTGAACTCGGAGTATGAGAAATTCCTATATGCACAAAACAAAATCACTGAAAAAAGCAAAAATACCCAAACTAAGAGTAAGGCTAACGGATAAACGTTGGATAAAATGATGATTAAAATTATTACGAACTTGCCATAATTCAAACCTGGAATCTTCTGATCCGTAGTCAGACACGTTATCCATTACGCCACAAGTCCTGTCCGCATGCCGAAAGATGTTATCACGAGTGTATACAGACAGTGCTAAATTCCGTTGACATGGGCAGGTAACTTTTTCGAAAATTGTACGGCTCCCAAACCCTTATTTCGGACTTTTTGTGTGAGTCGGCGTTGTTCGTTACGAACCATATATAGATAAGGGCAGTCTAGGGACTCCAACCTTTCAGGGAAAAAAAGAATTCCTCGATTCGGTGAATCCGTTCGAAAGTTTTATTGCTATAAACACACACACACACACACACACACACACACACACACACACACACACAATAAATAAATAAACATTTAGAAGTTTATTATTAGTATAGATCACTTAAGTGAAAGGGTTCTGCCATTTGCTCACGCATAGATAGTTTCATTGAATGACTTGTTTTTACTCCCAAATGAAGCAATCATTATCAGTTCGTTCTTAACGCCGGAAATAAAGCAAAATGTTAATTGCTATTCACATATCTACGCATAGAGGCAACGTATGACACAATATTGATTTGATTGAGAATATCTCTTTAGGTAAAAATTGATTCAATCCTCTCGGTATTTCTTCATACGCGAGGTGCCTTATATGGGATGTGTGACATAATCCTTAAATGGATTATGTATTTAAATGAAAGTTTAAACATTTAAATTTTAGGCTAACAAAAAATATCGTTTTTTGTCGTTTTTATATTTTGTCACCGAGGCAAAATGAACATGGTTTCCAAAAGAGGGAGAAAAAGAGAGGCTAAACAATAGTAGTTGTTTTGAACTGAGCGAAAGTCCACTAATCTATCTTTCCTTTAAAACTTAAAATCAAAGTCGGTCTGAGAGAAGGGGACGACATTGTGGCCAGGTCTGGGAAAAGCTGGTAATTCAATCAGCAGAGATCTTATCGGCTAGAGATTTCATCAGCCAAGCCGCGAGGAAAATATATTTCATCAAGTCTATTTTTAGACCTGAATATGAAGCAGAGAGGAAGGGGGGAGGAGCGGAAGTGATGCCGCTTCCCCTTTCCATCTTTCTTTGACTGGATGCTAGCGGAAGTCGGTCTTTTTCGGCTAGGACGCCGACGAATTACGAGGTCACTCTCCTCGTGAGAAAGGGGGCGACTTCTTCCCCCCATGCGAGAGAATGCGACTATTTCCTCACGAAAGAGACGACAGCTTCTTCCCCTCATGCGAAGGAGAGATACGGGTATGCGAAACGCGGATGACGCGACTTTTTTTCCTCATGCGAAAGAATTCGACTTCTCCCCTCATGAAAGAGACAGATGTATGATACGCGGACGATAACAAAGGAGAACCTGCGAATTTGCTATTTGAACTTTTTCCCTACCAAAAGGGAATACCTCGAATTAACTGCGTCGTTAGCTACTTGTGAAACATATAAGAAAAAGAAACAACAAATAAAAAAGGAAAATAAAAAGACCTGTGAGTGACAGGCTGACAATTTAATTTCCTCTCGTGGTATCACGTAAATCTTAATTACGCTGTTAAACCCCTTCCCAAAGACTTTCGCGCAGTTCATACGCGAAGATGTATTTCAAATTCCATAACTTTGAATACATTTCCTTTTCCTTCGTAAAACGTTTCCTTTTTCTCTTCAATAAACCTATTTTTGTATTATTTGGAAAAGTGTTTGTTACTTCGTTTTTTTTTCTCGCATTTTTACGGTGTTCGTCCTTGTGTTTCTATTTATTTTTTATCCGTGTCACACGTGCGATAAAATACTTGGATTTTGCTTTCCCATAAATTCCCTTATACCCTCCTTTTAGTAGCATGTTACAAAGATGATTTATTTGCTTTTATCGCAAGTTTCCTTTAATATCCCTACGTCTATCTGTTACTTAACCCCCCTTTTATCGCATATGTTACAGATGTAATGAACGAATTCTACCTCAATTTGTGCAATGGCGGAGTTAATCCCTACGATAAAATTCTCTTTGGACTAGGTTTATGTAAAAATATGCATTCATAACAAAAGACAGTAATAGTAGAAATCCGAATCAAATATAACTATGCTTTTAATGTATTGTTCCTTTCTACAATATAAATTAGTTAATAGCGCCATCTACTTTGATTAATCAACTTTTGACAGAAAGTCAATTCTTAGTAGGAGGAGATAACTCATATGGTATCAGTTGATGGATGTAAGGATAATTGACTTTAACGAAATCAGATAACATTGCTTCCACTGCAGCAGATGCACCCAGGTCAATAAATCTACAGTCGGTTATCGGATTCCCTTCTACGCAAGCAACGTTTAAGTTATTTAATTTAGCCAATTTGTAATTGATTAAAAACAAAATTTACACATGCTGCAACGTTTTATCTTTCTTAGCGTCGATATATGCTTATAAACGTGATTCAATTTTTTTTGTTAGGTTTTCGGATTTTTTTTATTTATTTATTATCTCCAGCAAGGTGGAGCTGATGTTTTCAGTTGAACTTGTCATAATGTTCGTTTGTGTATAGTGGAGCCTTTACATCGATTGACCAGTCCTCTCCACACTTGATCAAAATATCGGTTATGGTCTAACTTAAAACTAATTTTATTTTCGGATATTTAGGTCAAAGTTCAAGATTACGGCCAGGAAAAAGGACACACTTTTAGCGATGACTTTGGTTCTGTTCATCGCCTATATGACTCATAGTATAACCAATGAAGTTTCGAATTTGAAACCTTCTAATCATGGTCAAAACGATTATATGATTGCAGCTTTTGATTCGACGTATGAAACTGATACTCTTTGATAACAGTGATCATCATATAAAATATCGGTTAAATAGTTTTTGTTATCAATGTTTTGATCGCATAAGTTTTGATCGGATAAGTTTTGATCGCATAACTTTTGAATTACTTGATAAAATAGAAAATAAGGCCCAAATAAGACTTGGGTTTATAGAATAAGATACGAGAGAAACGGTTAGTAGAAGAGTTCAGTGTTCGTGCGCGCTTGTATGTATAGTAGTCGTAAAAAGAGTTCCTGATGTGGAGACGGGTTAGACTTTAGTCAAGCCTGTTGAAGGAAAAAGAAAGGAAAAGTATTTTATGTGTTTACGTGTTGTCATGGGGTTGTGTGCGTGTCGGTATATGTTTTTTTTTTAGCATGATAAAGAATGTTCGTTTGGGTACTGCATGTGGGAACAAATGGGAGTAAAAGGTCGCCATTTTAGCTTGTTGTACTCACGTTCGGCCTGGGGCCAAAGCCCCAGGCTAAGGCTGCTGCCCGACAGGGTCAGGATGAAAGAAAAAGGAAGGTTTGTGATTTCGCCTTTTATGTACTCAGTCACGTGATTGAGAGCTGGCTTGTGATTGGACAAGGCAGGGAGAAAATGGATTTACAAATCTCGAGCCGCGAGAATTAGCTCCTGCTTGTTATTGTAGCGAGTTTAGCCCCTGCTTGTTATTGTAGCCAAGTTTGTCCTTAAGTTGTAAGGCGAACGTATGCAGTCTCACAACTGCATTATGTTATTGTTTTTCTTATTGTTATATTGCGTGAAATATGTCATGTGTGAACTACGTAACATTTTTAAAAATTCCATTTTCACCCCAAACAAGACACAGTGCCACTTTGATGTAGGGGGCTACTATCGGAGACATAAGTTGCAGGGATACTATGTTGGGAGTTGAGCAGCAAGATGTCTGTTCACATTACATTTGAACTTCTGCATGTCAGTACAGTTGGGAAAACAGGAATACGGAAGGGAGTTCCAAAGTCTAGCAGTTCTGGGGAAGAAACTATTAGAGTAGAAGGCTTTCTTACATCTAGGGATCTCTACTGTGTAAGGGTGGGATTTTGCTGCTTGTCGGGTTTGTCGGGGGTAGTTATGTCGAGGGGGTACAAAGGCTTATAGTTCGACAGAGCATATACCATTAAAATACTTGTAGAACAGGAAGAGAGATGAAACATTTCGTCGATAGGACAGAGGTTGAAGCTTAGACGACAGTTCAGGACGTATCAGGTTGGCAACTCTCTTTTGAACTCTGTCCAGGAACGAGAGACTAGTAACAGATGCACCAATTCAAATGACAACAATAAAATTTAGATTCATTCTTCCACGCTTTGTTTTTTTTTACTCTCTTGTAATACATCCTAATAATGTTGCATTTATTTATGTTCTTATTTCGTGATCATAATTGCATTTCATTTCAATCGTATTATTTAGATTCTTCGGACTACTGTTCTAATCTTAAACGCCATTTTCACAAGATGAGAACAGTAGTCTGAAGAATCCAAATAATACGAATAACCAATCTTCATCTAAAACAATTCAGTATTTCAATTTTTCTATAATCATGTTGGCCCCCTTAATCGTAAAGTGATACGAAATATTCCAATGTTAACACCAGAAAAGATTCCTCAACATGAATGTGTGCAAAATCGAATCCTAAGAATAGCAAGATGATTGAAATTAAATTGGTTACACAACGTCTCAATAATATCAAAACAAATGAAGACGATTATTTAAAGTGTAAAATCTATAATATAAATCTTACCTCTCTGCTTAAATGTATGTATGTATATATATATATATGTCTAAAACTTTTGACAGAGAGGATGGATTTTTACGTTTTGAAGCTTGACCTTCGCACGACAAATATAAAAAAATTGCCCCAAAATATTAATTGCTTCACCCTCAACTGGGCACTTTTCTACGGGGAGGTGTCGCCTTTTTCGCCGATATTTACGAAAGTCATTCCCTCTTTTCGATTGACTAGCCTTAATTTAAACCTTTGTAACTTCCAGTTTGGCGATGGGCGCAACAGCAAAGTCATCACGTTTTTTACGTTCTTATCCTCCTTTGCGGTACGGGTTCGAGCATGCCTGTCTACTACCACTTTTTTTCTTAACACACACCCCCGAACACCCAAGCAACGCCGGGCACCCAGGCTAGTATAATATACGTTAATTTTGACAAACACAACTGCATACATAAGGGTCCTGGATATGACCTTAAACTATATCCGATGGTGAGGCCCCAGCTTGCGGGTTTTGGGGAGTGTGGAGCCACCCTTTAATTGCCATTCTCCCAGGTCCACTCTGACCCGGAGAGGTAGTACCTGTTAGGGTCCCAACTATGGGTTAAATAGAAACTGACTTAAAAAAAATATATATTCTATTAAATTTTTTCTTAAATCGCTGGATTCGGCACTAAATAACCTGAAAAGGGTTGATGTGCCGTAAATCAACCAACCATATAACCAACCATATATAGCATACATAAGGAAAAGAAACAAATACAAATGAATAGTATCGACTTAGTAATTATAATTTTGAATATAAATATAAACTATGACTAATAAGTATCTATCTAATATATTAGGTTGACGAGAAAGTTCTTGCAGATTTTTTAATTTTGATTTCAAATGATGTATTTTCAAATAAGTTTTCCTTATAATATTTTTGCTTTATCATATATCATTTTAAAGAGCGCTTCTCGCGTTATCTCAACGTTTACATTACAGTCATTTCAAAACAATTATGTCTTCTTTTAAGAACGTTGAATACAAGATAGAAACAAGCAAATTCTCACTATTTCAACCAAAGCTAGGCCGAAAAGTTGCTGAAACAGCTCGCGATGTCAACGAGGCGTTTGGTCCAGGAACCACTACTGAACGCACAACACAATGGTGGTTTAAAACATTTCGTGGAGGCGATGAGAGTCTTGAAAATGATGAGCGTAGTGGCCGGCAGTCTGATGCTGACAACGACCAATTAAGAGTCTTAGTCGAATCCAATCCACGCACAACTGTTCGAGAACTTGCTTCTGGAGTAGATGTAACGTATACGACGATTTCCAATCACTTGAGAGAGATTGGAAAAACAAAAAAAAAAAATTGATAAATGGGTGCCTCCTGAATTGAACGACAACCAAAAGAAACGCTTTTATGAATTGTCATCTTCTCTTCTTTTACGCAATAAGAACAACTCGTTTCTCGACCGGTTTGTGACTTGCGATGAAAAGTGGGTTCCTTACGACAACCGGCGACGCTCAGCTCAGTGGGTAGACTCCGAGAAAGCTCCACGACACTCCCCGGAGCCAGAGTTGCGCCAAAAGAAAGTCATGCTGACCGTTTGGTGGTCTATGAGTGGTCTCATCCATTACAGTTTTTTTCATACAGGTGAAACTATTACAGCGGAGAAGTACTGTCAACAAATGGATGGAATGCATCAGCAGCTTCGAACACAAGAACTTTCTTGTCAACCTGATAGATACTTACTTTAGGGAAATACATAAAAATTGAAGTTTAATATAACAAAGTAAGTGTAAGGTCTTACATGTTTGAACAGAATATCAAATAAATACAAATTAAAGCAGGATACTCCAGAAGGTATTTATTTGGTTGGTTGTTTTTATTTTACGGCATATCAACCTTTTTCAGGTTATTTAATGCCGAATTCAGTTATTTTGAAGAAAAAAGTTTTTAATAGAATATATTTGTTTTTTTTTTCAATCGGTTTCTATTTATTTTTTTAAATTTTTAAATTTTTTTTTACACAGTGATCACCACTTATCAAGGCCCGGAAGCCACTCAGGGATAAAGGTTATTGCAAGTATATTACGTTAGTGTGGAGATTTGATGAAGTGTTTACTTAAGGAATTTGTTAACATTGGACTTGAAGACATCCAAGTTGTAGTCCGATGGGAAGCAGGCAGACGGAACAGAGTTCCACAGGCATGCAGTTCTAAGAAAGAAGCTTTGTTCATGGAATCCGCGTTTTGATTTAGGCACAGATATAGAGTGGGGGAAATTTTTCACAGTGAATTCAGCTAGACGGGTGTTTTTCGTGAAAGATTGGCGAGGGGGGACCAGAGATTGGAGTTCAGACGAGCACCTGCCATGGAAATAACGATAAAACAAGGATAGGCTCACAACGTCTGTGGGAGAGAGGTTGCAGGGTAGATAAAAGGGCAACCCCCACTAAGCCACGAAGTCTATTTTGTACTCTGTCAAGGCAGGATAGGCTGTTTTTAGCAGCTCCTGCCCAGATATGGCAACAGTATTCCATCTTTGGACGTACTTGGCTTTTATATAGATAGAGAATCACATCAGTAGTGAGATATCTTCCATAGTTGGGACCCTAACAGGTACTACCACTCCGGGTCAGAATGGACCTGGGAGCAATGGCTGGGGCTTCACCATCGGATATAGTTTAAGATCATATCCAGAACCCAAAAATTATTTAAGGAATTTGATTAGGAAAATAACCACATATATGAGAATAACAATCTAAACAATCACATATTAAAAATACGTTCTTTGCGTTTCCATTGTCTTGTCTTATGCATTTGTACACAGACTAAAAAGAACGAAGTGGTGATGTTTGAACATCTTCCTCTTTCTTTGAGAAAATTTCTTTCTGTCGGCGACTAATCTAATTACGATCTGCCTAATATGCACGCGAGAACCTGTCGCCTTTGATACGCAACCACAGAATTTCCTAATTAATAATGTAATTAATTATATAGTTCATTAATCTATTTATAGCTTTTCAATTTGAATATTTTCCAGATGGACTACATTTTGCGCCTCTTTAAAGCCAGAAATGAAGAAGATTTTTCTAGATTCAAAATGCTGTACTCTCTATTAGAGAATCATACACGACCGTGGCATTTCTATGAATAAAGACTTTCTCTGGTCAATGTCATCGTTGATGTTATTTCTTCTGATGTTGAATCGAGACATATTTCTTTCTCTGGTGAAAAATGGGTTATCTGCCCTTTAAATTACCATTTTTTTTCTTTGACAAAATGTGTTCTAAAATTTAAGACCTATATAGACCATATGTATCTGTTGTGTTTAATGTCTGAAATAAAAATACCTCACCCAAAACAATGAGAAAAATTCTTTCATAGATATCTTATTATAAATTTTCCTACTATGTGTGTGTGTGTGTGTGTGTGCTTGTCTGTGTATGTGTGTGTGACGCAGTTTATCTCAGCCTATCGGCAACGAACCCAGGCAAGTAAGGTACCGAAATAAAGCTTATAACCCAGCGGATGTTTTAGTGATATTTATATCCATGTTTGGTGTATGGAAATGCAAGAAAAAAAAATATAAGAAAAATGCAAAAAAATGCAAAAAAAAAAAACAAATAAACAAAAAAACGATTTATTAAACAACGTTTTATTTACTGGATATTTTTCCGGTACAAGGACTCAAGTTTGCCCAGCCGGGCTCTTGTAGAGTTAAAAGGGATAGTCATTTTGACTCCAAGACAACTACCTATGTCTGTTTTGAATGCTAACCATTATTTAATACCTTAATCTTACTCTTATTCTAATTCTTACTCTAATTCCCCCTTTGTTCGTTTTCCTTCTTACCTCCCTTTTCCCGCACCCTTCTTAATGGCGACAAAATATGTAATCTTTTAACCTATGCTGAGTAAATTGAATTGAATTATATACATTAATACTGTATTTATGGGAGGGGAACTTATCTTCTACCTGTTTTCAACATTAGAAGGCAGAAAAACTTAATATCTATATTTTATATCTGTATCGATGTTTAGTAGATTCTTAATATATATAGTTTACATTTATGTGTGTATTTATATTAAGTAGATACTTATTATTTATAGTTTATACCTATCTCCACTCGTATATAAAATTCACTTTGTATGTGTGTATGTATGAGTTCCTTCCTTATAGGTTCCGAAACAGCTGAGCCTATCTTTTGTAAATTTCACCCAAAGGTATTTTATATGTTTGGCAGTGTTCTTAAATGTTTTGTACAGAAATTCATCAGAAAAATCGAAAGAATCTGATCTTAAAAAATAGTCTTTTCTCTTTTACAAATAATAAAAAAAAGAATTTTTACAGGCGAATATTTTATATTACACCGACCAAGGGAAATAATAAAATCTTAGAAAATCATTTTTGAAAATCGAAAAATCAAATCTTAAAAAAAAAAAAAAGAAAGTCTTTCACTCTAATAGATATAAAAGAATTTTATGTTACACCAGCCAGGAGAAATAATAAAATCTCAGCAAATCATTTCTTCTAAAAAAACCCAGATGTATTGTCATCCAAAGATACAGCTTAGTGGTAAGGCATTGGACAACAGATCGAATGATCCTCTATTCAAGCTCGCGTGTACCTCATCATATTATTTTAAATTTTTCTTATAAAATGAGTTCAATTTACGATAAAAGATGTACCATTTAAAATCGCCGTAAACCATTTCTTCATTTACATATTTTTAAACTGAACATTTTCCAGGGTATTCATCGCCAAGCCCAAATATCAGTTGATGTGATATTGTAAAGAAACACAGACGGAATTTGATGAACGACGTTATCATAATTATTTATTTATTTATTTTATTTTTTTGCGAATTCGTGCACCGGGCAAACTATTTTTCGTAATAGAGGATTGATTCTATAATAATAAATACAAAATCTGCATTAATTATCGTGTTTAAGATTATTTTATATTGTATTTTATATTATATCCATATTTAATAGATACTTATAGTTTTTATGTACGGCATAATTACGCTGACACAACGGTTCTCATTAGATCAACGAAGTTAAGCAACGTTGAGCCTGGTTAGTATCAGACGGGTGACCATTTTGGAAATTGTAAGCGCTGTATGTGCTCTCCGCTTATCTCGGCATTTGTTTCAAGTTGTCCTTATATACACTCCACTTGCCACTGGTATTCAACAATGTCGACCCAGGAGAGGTGTGGTTGGAGATTGCGCAACTCTTGCCAGAAGAATTTCACTCGCAGACACCCCTTCGACTGTCAAGACTGAAGGAACCTTTGCTTTTCTACTTAGTCATAGTTTATGCTTAAAATTATGTTTCCTACCGGTCCCATTTGAAATTCCATACAGTAAGACTTTCGAGTTCCACAAGATACACTTATAGAAGGTCGGATTATATTAGGTTGGTGCAAAATTAACGTCGTTTTTTTTTACGTTCAACTATATATATAAAAAGGACATTATTTCCGCACCAACCTAATAACACTCAAAATGAAAATACTAGTTCGAACAATTTAAAAAAAATCCACTATTGTCCGTGTTGATCTTACTCAGTTATTGTTGTGTATGTATCAATAAGAACACGAACGCAGAAAGTAAAGGTAAAACAAATATATTAAGACGAAAATAAAATACATATTTACAAAGGTGCAGTTGTACTGCAGTTGGAAGATTGTCCGGCAGAGGGCGTGTTAAAGTCTTTCATGGAGCGACCGGCACATGCATCTTGCCTATCCGGCGTTCGAACACAGCTTTCCGGTCTTGCTGACTTGATACCTTTATCTATATCTTGTTCATCCACGTATGCTAATTAGTGGGCGTCTCCACAGCAGATGCGCCACTATGGTTGCCTCAGTTTTCTCAAAACTATTTGAAAGCTCTTCGATCAAACTCTTCGACTTAACATCCATGGACAACATGAACTGGAACAAATGCACTAAGGACATTAGCAAGGTTGTTGCGATAAAGGTGGGCTCCCTCTATAGCGCTAGAAAATTACTCACACCTGAGAGTATACTGTATCTCTACAAAGCCACCATTCTCCCACACATGGAATATTGTTGCCACATCTGGGCTGGTGCATCTACCGCTAGTCTCTCGCTCTTAGATAGGGCTAAAAATATTCGTCAACCTAATATGTCCGTCACTAAACGCCAACTTCTGTTCCATCACCGAAATGTTGCATCTCTGTGCTCGTTTTACAACTACCCCCCCCTGACGTAAATAACTCGCCTTACCAGACAAGCAGCAAAATCGCATCCCTTAAACATTAGAAATCCCTAGATGTCGGAAGACCTACTAAAATAATTTCTTCCCTATGATTGCTAAACTTTGGAATTTGATCCCGGATCCCTGCTTCCCTGAATATTCTGACATATAGAAGTTCAAGTTTAAATGAAAATTGTTCGAACAATTCAAATAATCTAGTTTATTGCATTGTCTGTGTTGAGGTGAGAATGCAAATATTCTTGTTATTTTTTTTTTTTCGAAAAGCCTTCAATCTCTGTCCTTGAACTTTAACCTGTCTTGAACTTTAATCTGTCTTTTTACTGTTATTTTACCCCAAACAAAGCGCCTTGATGTAATTTGGGACTAAATTTACACGGATACCATGTAGAGAGTTAAGTAGCGAGATGCCTGTTCATTTAAACTTGAACTTCTACTCCTTATTACCTTCGAAGTTTGTGCGCGTGTGTGGGTGCGCGTGTGCGTGTGAATGCGGATGTGTGTGTGCGGGTGTCTGTGTGCGTGACTTTGTGCGTGTGTGGTTGTTTGGTTGTACGTGTGCGGCTGTACATCCGTGTGTTTCTGCATGTGTGCGTGTGTGCGTGCGTGTGTGTGTGTGCGCATTTGTGTTTATTTTGCGTGTGCGTGTGTGTTTTCCGTGTCTGCGTGAGTTTGTTTGTGCGTGTGCGTGTGTGCGTCCGTGTGTTTTCTGCGCGTGCGCGCGTGCATGTGTGTGCGTGCGTGCGAGTTTCTGTGAGCGTGTTTGTTTGCGTGTTTGTGCGCGTGTGTATGTGTGTGCGTGCGTCCGTGTCTGTGTGTGTTTGCGCTTTTTTGCGGGTGCGTGTGTGTTTTTTCTGCATGTGTGTGTTTTTTGGTGTGTGCTTCCGTGTGTGTTAGCGTCTGTATTTGTGTGTGTGTGCGTTTCTTTGTGTGTGCGTTTGTTTTTATGTATGCTTGTGTTTTTCCAATGTGTGTGTTTTTTTGGGTTTGTGCTTCTGTGTGTGTGCGTGTGTGCGTCCGTGTGTTTTCTGCACACGCGCGTGTTTTTTTGTGCGTGTGCGTGTGTCTCTGAGATACAAATCAATCTCATACTCGCGTCAACCACACTAAGGCACGGCAACGCGTGGCCGGGCGGGTACAGCTAGTAATAAAATAAAAACACTGCCAGCCTTGCTGTATCAAATTGCAAGCTACGCCTCTTCATAATCAAAGCCGTTATTTCATGGGTCTTTAGCCAGTTAAAATTGTTTTTAAGGGGTCAAAAAATGGGTCCAAATTGAAAAGATCGTTACACATTTTTGATATTCATCTTAATTTATTTTAAATTTTTAATCAGTTCATATGCGTGTCACATTGGTGCAGTGGTAACATAACCAGCTTTGAATGCTATAGTTTCAATTTTAGCTGATGGCAGCTAAATATTATATTTACTTCTGAAACACGACTCTATAATGATATATACGAAATCTGGACGAATTAAAATATCATATTTAAGCACATTTTACACTCGGGCTAGTGTTTTATAAAAGGCAGACAAAAGCTAGAGTACTTAATTGCAAAACACAGAAACAAATATATACATGCGTGTTTTATAGAACCCCCCCCCCAGAAAAAGCTTAATTACTCAATGACAACCCCCAAACAAAAAACGAAAAAAAAAACAAAAACAAACAAAACAAAAAAAAAAACGACAAAAAAAAAAGACCCAATATGGTTGTTGGTTGGTTGTTTTGTTTTACGGCATATCAACCCATGTTGGGTTATTTAACGCCGACTCGAATTTTATTAAAGTTGAACAAAAGGTAGAAAGCAATTTCAACAAGTTTATATATTTAAGAAATCAATACATTTAACAAATCAATACATTAACAGATTTATATATTTAAGAAATTAATATTTGTAAAAATTCATATATTAAACAAATTATAAATTTTCAATAGATACACATTTTATAAACAATTTTATTTTGGCTGTAAAGGTTCTATGGCATTTCACACACACACACACACACACACACACACACACACACACACATATATATATCGTGTCAGTTAGGAGCATGAAGTGTCGCGTAGGCGGTCGAGTTTCAAACGTGACTTGAGGTAGTTGCTAGCCTAGCCGCACAGATGTGCTGTGATACAGCGAAACAATCCTTATGTGGATGACTATAAATGCTCCCTATCTTTGGTTGAGCATATCGGGAAGTTATAAACAAACTGCTATTAGCGTATTAAGCGATGCTCTTTGTGTCAACAAATAAAGCTTGAGCAAACACACATCCCGTTGGATTAAGTCGAGGAATGTAGGGAATACATACACATATAGACGTATGAAATAGTGTTCAAACTCGTCATATTTTTGAATACATATTTTTTAGTTTTGCTTAGTTGTAGGGTTTTATTTTTAATCGTCATTTCTTCGAATTCCTCGACTTTGTTTGATGCTATTCTTTTACTCGAAGTCTGCTTTTTAATTGTCTGTTTTTTTTTTCAATTATATCTTTGTTAGAATCCAGAGGTTTGATTTGTTATCTTTGGAGGCTTTCATCTGTAGATTTAGTCGTCCGACAATTCTCTTTGGGCATTTCTAAATTGTTTCGGTTGATTTTATTTTTGTTGAATACATTTTAGAAAAAAAAAATTCTTGAAATGATGACCATTCATTTGTGTTTAAACTCATTACATTTTCTATAAGTTTTTTTTGATAGTTATTTACTTTAGTGGTGATAATTTTTTTTTAATAATTATCTATTAGATTGGTGTCCTGAGGTTTTTGTATGTTTTTTGCACAACATTGGCAAATGTTTTTGTTCTCAATTTTTCCAGCTTCTGGGAATGGTAAAGTTTTGTTGTGTTTTACACACATTATCTCATTTTCTTTCTTATAGACATTGCAGGTCCTTTGGAAGGTAGGGCGTTCGTCATGGTAGTTTGCACATTTGATATTTTTGCACTCACTCTCTTTGTGGTTTGGATCACGTTCAACCACACTTCCCAAAAATTTGGCGTCCTCTGCCAATATCTTTGTAATGGCCAAATGTCTAACATTTGAAACATCGCAGGGGAGCTGGTAAAAGTTGCTCTACACTTTCTATTGCATAGTGTAACGTAATCCGCCATTAAGAAGTGTTAGAACTACGCTGAAGTAACTTTGTATTCCCGGGTGACGCCAGATAACCCAACGATTTAATAGAAGATAAATATACATATTTTAAGAGAAGATAAATATACATATTTTATTTCATGTCAAAATAGATATTGTTTGAAAATCAGAGAAATGTATTTTTACGGCTAAAAGTTGACGACAGGAAATTTCACTTAGAACCTTGTCTGGCCTTACGTGAACCCAGGGTCGGATGTCAGAATTGACATCTGTCCTTAAAAATCATATTTAGATTTCAGTGTGGGAATTGTACCCACGTAAAACCCTGGGCTTAGGATTTCGTGGAGATTTCGTGGCGGAATCTTATTGGCTATGGAGAAGTACTACCCCATCCACTTACCTTACTATATATACGAATGTCGTGCGAAAATTAATCAGTTTCAGAGAAGAGCGAGAATAGTTGAGCCAGAGAGAGTTTCAGATCAGAGTAGAGAAGAGACGTGACCCCTCCCCACCTCATCCATCCGTCGGTCGCTGTCTGTGAAGAGAGTTGAGAACTTACAAAATCTGAATGATAATTGTAAAAACATTTGTACATAATTTTATGAGAATTAAGCTTTTGTAGATAGACTACAATCGTTGTCTTTCTTCCTGCCTGCCACTTCTATATTTGCTTTCAGCATACCAGATTATGTAACAACCTCCGGGGAGCCTAGACGATAATTGCCGAGATCCAGTGAAATAAGAGTCCTAGCCACCTCCTCGAACAAGGCGTTACAATAGCCAACCCTGATATCTTCTGGTATTGATATTCAAATATAAATATATATGTGTGTCTGTGTATAGTTCCCATGTTTCCTCTGATGGTAATTTATATTTCTTTACACCTTCTTTTTTAATGCCGTTTCAATTTCTTCTGGTGTTTCTAATGAAAGCTTTCTGCTTCTTATAACGCAATTTTGAGGTATTTAATCTAATGTGTGGATAGGCACTATGGAATGTATCCATTTTGAGCCGACTTTTTGCGTGTTTCTTCTTTTGAACTAGCAGATTGTCATTTTGAAGTTTTTAAACATTTCTTGAATTTGAACTACTTGATATATATATTTTTTAAATCAGAAAAGGGGGATACTTTGTCCAATCTGATTTCATCCAGTCATCCAATAATAATGAATTTTGGAAAGTCTTAGTCGATTTCAGAATTTGAATCGGATAAATAACTTTTGGATTTTCAAAAGAGGAAGCCATGATTGAATTTTGATTTTTATTAGTCCTATGCTCAACCACCTACGATATATAACCACCTATCAATAGAGAAGCTATTCTATTACTAGCAGAACCCATGGAAATTCCATGGTAGTTGAAAATTTGTAAAACACACATCAATAAGAAACACACATAATCAAGCAATTACAATGGGTTGGACCATCAAAATCTATCATTAAAAACATCCTTTGGTTTTCCTTATTTCGACATAACATTTAATTATGTAATTCGTACTAATTGAAGCATAAGATGTAAGTAGGTAATAATGTTTTCACCTGAAATGCGTTAGTTTAAAATATTCCTAATCAACAAAAGCAGCCTATGATTGTAAATTTCAGTCCAACTACGGTTGGGAATAAATGAAAGGGTAACCCATATTGCCTTGGCTGAGATGGCGATACAATACCAATATACTTCTGTCAAGAAAAAATCCGATACTTTACCAAATTCTGTGTTTTGCTTTGTTCAATAATCTAACAGAGGTCATCAGTTATTTCTTTTAACACAACTGACCCTCAGTCCTTGCCTTCTATCTCATATAATATAAAGGGTTGGGAAGTGTTCTACAAGAGCAGATAGGATAATACGGTTTCGAGAAAAATAACTATATATTAGTTAGGGTATGTCGGGACCAGCCGATTGATCGGATTGGGCCCCATCCGAGCGCCCGTCAGACGAAGTAAGCGCCAAAGTAGTGTGTTGCAAGGCATTGACCACTCTGTTGACGGATCAATGACTGCTCAAGCACCAGGATACCATCCTGACGCCTTATATATATATATATATATATATATATATATATATATATATATATATATATAGTCTTTGAAGTTTTTAACCTTTAAAACTATACAAAAAATATTTTTTATCATTCGTTAGAAAACCATCTAGTCAGTAAGTTATTTAATCACCTGCAATCACTGCACCAACTCACTCTCGAATTTACTATAGTACCAATAATTTATTTTTCAAGGGATCATCAGTTGTTTAACATAAAACACTGTTTCGGGGATATATATATATATATATATATATATATATATATATATATATATATATATATATATACATGCATATATATACACATGTGTATATGCATACATATTATATATACATACATATATATGCATACATATATATATGTATGTATGTATATATATATATATATATATATATATGTGTGTGTGTGTGTGTATGGGGGACGAAAAGGAAGAGAATAAGATCAATTCTTTAAGAGGAGACTTATCGAGATAATACAAAGGTCAACAAATTGTATTGAAGCTTATATAGAAATCAATAAAGAAAGAAAATGACGATATAAAACTATATACTAATATATATATAGATTTATTTATTTATTCAATAAGGGTATACATCAATTAGAGGTGTAAAGTAAGTAGGAACTGTATACCATGGTATTTAGAAACCTAATGCTTCTCATCAGAAGAGGAGAGAAGATGCTAGGTAACATAATAGGGATGCGACGTCTAGCGACAGTTATATTAGGAGCGAAAGGGATAGAATATAGAAAGATTTTTTTAAGTGAATAAGATAGAGGATAAACAGATGGTATAATAAGGTGATAAAGATACAAAGGAGTATGGGATAAATAGATATGAAGACATATAGAGTAATTCCTATCTTGTACATAATAATTTGATGACAGAAATTCCCCTCTGGACTAAAATACCGTAGGTTTCCAACAACATATGCCACATAAAAATTTATAACATCTAACCTATTAGCCACTATCTTATGTAATTTTATAAATACTTTTCTGACACATCCAGGTGTTTAAATAAAATCATAGATTACATCCAAGGAGGAGCAGCAGCACTATCGCATTAACCTACAAAGGCAGTAGTCCCGATTTTCTCCCTTATTGCTGAAGTCCTCCTACGGATACCCACCGCAAGGATTTATACACATGGTATGGATATTGTGGTTACACCATTCTTAACTGATTCATAAACCGTTACATTCCCGCCACCCAATTCGAAATATAATAACTTCACCCTTACAACAGACCGATCCCTTATTCCAGAATACATTTCTATAGATTTAAACGAACACGCAAGTAAGCCGTTATCCAATATTGCGACTACCGATACAGGAGGCCAGAGTTTTACATTAAATAAAGCGATTACTGAGCTTCAACGAAGTTATTTGCTTCTCACTCCATGTCCCACTTCATCCCTCTCTTTTTTTCGCTCTCTCTCTTGCGCTCTCTATAAATGTGTTTAGAGGGAGAGAGAGAAAATAAGAAAGAGAGAGAGAGAGAGAGAGAGAGAGAGAAACAGAGAAGTCAGATCAAGAGACAGAGCGACAGTTATATCTGTTTTGTTTACATTCGAAAACTGTACGGAAACAAGAGAGAGATAGTGTGTGTGTGTGTGTGAGAAAGGGAGAGATAGATAGATAGAGATAGAGATAGATAGATAGATAGAGAGAGAGAGAGAGAGAGAGAGAGAGAGAGAGAGAGAGAGAGAGAGAGAGAGAGAGAGAGAGAGAGAGAGAGAGAGATTAAAACAACGTGACGGATTGACTTCATTTCATTAACGCGTCATTATTTGCTTTAAAGAGAAAAAAAAAACAACAAGATTCTGTCGTCGTGGTCCAGTGAATAGCGGGCCCGCGTTATAACTTACGGGTTTCACGTTCGTGCTCAACCAATCGATTTTTTTTAATTAAGTTTTAACATTTAAACAGACTTGCACCTTGCGATAAATACGTATACGATTTCCGCCCCCCCATTTTTATTATCGAATTCATACGGTTTTATTAATTTTTCTTTTTATATGTTTTAATTCTTAGATATCAAAATGAAACGAAAAACCTGCATTTGTTTTTGAAGTGATATCGTTTTTTTTTGTTTTTTTTGCTTTATTTTTTCTTCTTATTTTTTAAAAGGTTTCAGAGTCTATTTACATAATGCCCATTATATACAAATGCTTGTGTACGCCATCCATAAAAATGACGATGAAAATTATGTTTCGCCAGTGTTAGCACTAATATTCGTATGAATTATAGAATCACACGTCAATTCAATTTTTATTATATGTATTATTATTTCTGATGACTTAAAGAAACATCTACTGCTGACTTATTTAGCAAATTTCTGTCCAAACTCTTTCCAATCGACAGGGGTTGTCTGACGTTGTTTGTTTCTCCTCACCATTTGAAATTATTTCATTCGAGGGTTAGAAATGACAGGCAATTTTACTCTAACCTTTTTGACTTAAAACTAGCCTGGGAACCCATCGTTGCCCGGATATTTGGAGGTGTGTGTTGAGCAAAAAAAAAAAAAAAAAAAAGAAAAGGAAAAAGTGGTAGTAGGCAGGCAGGCCCGAACCTGTGAAGGAGGAAAAGACCGTGAAAATAAAACGTGACATCTTTGCGGTTGCGTCCATCGCAAAACCGGAAGTGACGTAGGTTTAAATTAAGATTAGTCACTCGAAAAGAAGGATGACTTTCGAAAATATCGGTGAGAAAAGCAACCCCTCCCTGTAGAAAAGTGCCCAGATGAGGGCGAAGGAATTGATGTTTGTAACCATTTTATCGATATTTGTCGTCCGAAGGGTCACCTTCAAAACGATACCAATCATGTGAAAATCTGTCGCCTCTCTCGAAAGTTTTAGGCATACATACATACATACATACATACATACATGCATACATTTAAACAGACAGGTGATTTATATTATAGTTGGAGGATGAGAAGAAACAACATCTTAATTTCAAATGTCACGGTCTATCAATAATCATTCCTCTGGTTCTTTTTACGCTGTGCGATCACCTTCATCGCAGGAAAAAAATATTTCTTGATAAATGTACAGCATTTAATGAATTCCATGAAGAAGTATTTAAAAATCAAATATTTCACTGAATGAATTCTCTGGTATTTTTCGCTTCTTTGAAATAAAACGCATCTGGTGTTTGTTAGAAAAGAGATGGAGAACACTGACAATAAAATGGGTTTAAACACAAAACATAACAAAAAAAAATACAACTAAAAAAGTTATCTGAAAATAATGTTTAACTGATTGACGGGCGAGCCTTTGTTAGAAATTTTCAAAGGCTCGAATTAAATCGAAAGAAGGATGTATATTCATAATCAATAAGGAATTACAAACGCGTTTTGAATTTAATAGGCATTCTTTTTCTTTTGGTTGTATGAAGTATGGAATCACTAAGTTGGCATAAAACAGGAAATGATAATAAGCATTTCCGGTAATTAATTTCATGCCAGGCACCAGATGTAAAGATAATAATACGCAAATGAAATTTCATTTATCTTCGTCTTTTAATAATAAGGGACCATATTCTCTGCTTCTCAGTGCCCATCAATTTATGAAATAAAGCAAAAAAAAAAAAAAAAAAAAAAAAAAAAAAGAAAAAAGGGAAACGGTTAAGGTAATATAATTATTAAATGATATCTCATTTTTATTTTACATCCGCATCGTTAAAGATTAGTTTGGAATCACGTATTCCATTGTCTAAGTGCCGCTTAAATAAAATGACTGAAAAATGAACCAATGGTCGAACGATGTAAATTTGTAAAGCTAGGTTAGTGAATAGAATGTGTGGAGTGAGATTTAGTCGCATCCAGAATTTAAGATTAGGTTAAGATTTTCAATAATAAAGTAAATCTATATAATTATAAAACTCAAATGACCTTGTAACGATGTATGTAACCCACTTTCCGGTTTACGACATCCGGTTGCGTATTCGCGCATGTCCTGCACACTGAAATATTAACGTTTCGAAATTATTATTTAGTATGAGAAGAGTGGGGTTTAAAATAACTTAAACGTAATACAGAAATGAATGATGTAAAAAAAAAGCAGATATATCAAAATTTGAATTTAACTATAATAAGTATTATGGTATCTGTTCAGTGCACATTTACCTATAAGTATGGCCAACCACTTATAATTCAGTAACTGTATTTTTTTTTTCAAGAATAATAATTATAATAAACAGAACGACTCATAGAAATCTATCTATATTCTTTTTTCATTTTAGTATACTTTCATAGAAATGTTTCTGTTATATAAAAAAACAAACTATTTTCTTTACATCACAAGTGTCACGCTCATATATGAATCCCATAGCTAATATAACATACTGACCCAACGGGTCACGGGTAGTCTAGTAATTCATTAAAGTAAAAATGTGATTTCTTTTGAGAGTTCATAATACAGTGAACTGATCTGAAAACGAGAAAGACCTATCCGTGTTCGACAAATGAAGATGCTGTGCGCTATTCAAGGTTAAACCATGTAAAGTTCTTTAGTTCGGAGTTTTTTTTATGTTCTAATCTAGGGGTCTCCAAACTACGGCCCGTTGGCCACATCCGGCCCGCCAAAATCTTTAATCCGGCCAGCAGAGCTCTTATTGGAAAACAAAAATATTCAGAGAAAACAAATTTTTTTAATGGAAATGTGTGAAAATAGGGTGGTTTTACTTTTTGTTCAGAAAATGATTAACTGAATGAGGTTTCACTAAAAAGGAAAACTAATAAACAAAGCACTACAAAGCACGTCGTGGTCAATATTTTTTTATTATTATTAGATGAGAGGTGAATTAATAGGCAGTAATTGTTAAATAACATTAACAATGTTCTTGTTATTATTTGTACTCAGAGGTTACTCGCTGATGTTCCCGGAAGTCTGGGCGACAACAAGTCTTCCCAGATTTTCAGTACTTTCCATCGTTTTTGATAACTTTTGCAACACTTTGCAGTATCTCAACAGCGACTGAGGATTAAACTTTGGTCTCTTGGCCCAATAGCAAACACTCTAACCATTAATACCAAATGAACCGGTTTCTATATTCAATAACCCCCAAAAAGTGTTGATTTGTCATAAAACAGACAAATGCTTGACCTTTAAGCTAAGAGCAAAGTCTAGCATTTGTTCTAGTATTACATTTATTTTTTTATCCTCATTCAGTGAAGGAGAAATCCATTTATAGCAGGGGTCGCTAAACTATGACCTACAGGTCAGATCCGGCCCACCAAAGTCTTTTATATGGCCCGCGGAGCTCTTATTGAAAATATTAAATTATTCATGAAAACATTTTTAAATGAGAATGTGTGAAAATAAGGTGGTGGTCGATTAACTAAATGAGGTTTTTGAGAACCACTTTCACTAAAATGGAAAACCAATGAACAAAGCAATATAGAACATGTCCAACGTCAGCAATATGTCCCCACCCCGTTCGAAAACTTTGGAGACCCCCATTACTAATCTACTGGAGAAAGTGCGGCCTGATGATATGGAGTAAGTACAGATTTGAGACTTTTTAGAAATACGTAATATCTTCATGAGTTACAAGCGAATGGCATCAAAACGAAAATGGTTAAATAATACATAACCATAAGAAAAAATGCCACGCATAGCCATTTGAAACATATTAAAGACATTAAAACTAAAGGCTGCTGCGTTACATATCTTATTTGATGGTTATTAACGAGACAATTCCGTAATTGTGAGTTAAAGCAAACTGGGATTTCCACACATAATACAAAATACTAAGAACATGATTTTTGATCTTAATCAGAGGAAATCCACGGTCATGCATAGTGATCCGCGCTATTTTTTTAAAAAATCGTATTTCCACATTTAATTAAAGTTTTATGATATGTTTTTTTTATTCAATTGTAAGGTTAAAGTACAGAATATGTACAAAACACCCTCCTCTCCCCATATTAAGAATGGCTTTTTAAATAATAACGTTATTATTTCAACACGGATCACTCTCTGCATGGGTACCAAAAAAACTGATATATTGCAAAAATGTGTGACAGTTATGAATGTATAGTTGTTGTTATTGCCCAACCCCCAACCTTCTCATGTTAAAAATGGCTTTCGGAATAGACACTCCCAACCTCCCCATGTTAAGAACAGCTATCGGAATAGACACGCCATTTTGTTAGGGGGGTTGTCAAAATATTTGCCCCAAATTTAACCTTGATAATCGTTGTTAGGATACCCGTCCGCAAATACTATAAACCAACAAAACTTGGGGAATGGCAGTATTGTTCGGTTAGAATTAGATTTGTTATTCGCGTGTGCGTAGTGCATAATACAGATCTTTATGTCTCGAAAACTACTTGTATATGCCAAATTTAAATGAGATTTTCTTAATCAGCATAGTCGAAAACCTACAAAAGTCGTCAATCTAAAGACAATTGTGAAAGTGGAAATAAGGTAAACATTTACATAAAAAACGTGAAAAAAGGTAATGTGTTTGCAGTATCGATAATAGGTCTGGAAAAGAGAAGTAAACAAAATAATGCACAGAAAGTATAATTGGTCTAAAATCAAAATAGAACAAATTAGTGGTTTTATAGGCAAAGTAGTTTAGTTTGAAACCTACCTGCATAAAATATTGGGGTGTCAACTTTATTTTAAACGGTTATTTAGTTATCAAAATAAAATGCAGACAAGTAACATGATTGAAATCTAGCTAATCGCAGGAAAATATGTCAGTAATTTAAATCGCCCATATTAAAAGTAAATGTAAAAAAAGTAAAAAAAGATAATAAAAAACGCCCCGTTATAAAACAAAATAAAAGGAAACAAAAATAGCATAGTGTAAGGTTTGCTAAGTCCGAAATCGTATAATAAACAATGGTAACCATACATATATTTTTTTAGTTCTTTTTTTTTTTGGGGGGGGGGTAGATAGTGGCGTGTTGTTAATGTGTACGTAGTTAAATGAAGGTTATCAGTATTTAATTTCTGTTTATGAGCGGTCTGTATTTGGTTTATTAAAAAAAACGATTGCCTCTTGTAGAGAGTGCCGCCATATTTGATAAGTTCTGGAACGTTCGTTTCTTTGAGAGCCGGAACTGTTTTAGGTGGGTAACTTTCGACCATTTCCGTTTTAAGATAACCACATAAAAACTAGTCACAAGTAATCAAAACGGATGAACGATGGGGCCATGGGATATTTCCGTTGCGAGAAATGACACGACCTGGAAATAAAGTATGCAGGGCATCGATGGAAATTCTTGCCGTGTGATTTGTAGCTCCATCTTGTTGGAAAAGTGTTTGCTCATCAACTGCAAAACTGGCAGGTTGAAAAATGAAAAAGTTATTTATCATCTCAACATAGTGTTGAGCATTTACAGTGACTGCATTACCGGCCTCATTTTCATAAGAAAATGACCGATAATGCCTCTTGAAGACATAGCGTACCATACAGTTACTTTCTGGGCGTGAAGAGGTTTCTTATGAAGCAAACAGGGGGTTCCTTCGCCCAATACCTTATGCTCACCTGCCCACTACTCCAAGATAACTGACGTCTGAAGGTAAGATTTACCCTCCCTCCCACAATGCTACCCTAATTGCTTATTCATTTTTAAAAAATGGTAAAGAATGTAGATTCCATTTATTTCTGATAAAGATGTTAAAATGTATATTTTCCAATAACTAATTAATTTTTAAAATCTTCCCGATTCATTCATCACACACACACAATCATTCATTCATCACACACACACACACACACACACACACACACACACACACACACACACACACACACACACACACCGGATTCAGGGTTGTACTATTGTAATGTAAAGAACACGCAGAAAGGGTTGTAATTAACTGAATTCCTTCTAGTACACTGAAAAAAAAAGCTTAAACAGATATATAAATAAAAATAAAAAGGTTATGCAAACGTTTTTAAAAAGACACGTAATCACGTGAGCAGGATTATTTCCTTCTTTTGACATGATAACAAGTAACGTTCTTATTTTTTATTATTTATCTACTTATCTATTTTCGAAAGAGTGCCACGTACAAGTGAGGAAGAAAAAAAAAACAGAGTTATGCAAAATTTGTGGCGAGAATTGTCTAAATTCCGGCTTTTTCTTTTTGGCTTTCACTTTAATAAGAACGTGAATTTCTGAGGTGAATTTATTCAACACAATATGATTCAACTAAAAAAAATAAAAGCTAACGTGAATTACGATTAAAGTTAAGGTGTTATTGTGGACCCTCACCCCTAAAGTAGTAGCGGCTGTGTGTGTGTGTGTGTGTGTGTGTGTGTGTACAACTCCCAATGACCCAAGAAATATAAAGGCCAAATGTGTGTACACCTCTCCTAATCAAGAAATATTAATGCCCATATTAGGATATGTTTGTCAAAGGAGACATTATATTGTATACGGACTTTCAATATATAGCATTCTTCAAACCACATTTACATTATTGAGTTACGGTCCTTAACATATCACATTAAATTAAATCTATTTAAATAATTACCTCGATGACATTACTTATTCGACATAATAGCTTTATTTCAACTGTACTAATTAAAACAATTAATTATTTAGTTTATTTAAATTTCAAGTAATATTTGATTTAACTGATTTTATCCGAAATATGAAACCGTTTTATTTTCAAACCAAAAGCCAGAAAACCAAAAGGGGAAATAACTGTGATAGTTTAATTGAAAGCACGTTATTAAATATTTGTTTTGATTTCGAAATATTATTCTAAGTTGAATTATTATTTTTATTTTTAATTCGGAGGAAATTTTTTTTTCGCTTATTCTTAATTTTTAAGTAACCTTTTTTATTTGTTAGAGAAAAATAATTATAACTAATGCCCTCATTTACTTGCATCCTCACGAGGGCAGAGTTAGTCTGAGACACATGTGAACAAAATCCATTATCCTCTGCTCTTTTTGTTTATAAAATTTAATTGGTGTTGCCCAGGATTTATTATAATAATTATACCATAGCAAGTGTGTTTAATTGCCTGCGTAACAGATTTTCTTTATAATTTATTTAATATCTTAAATTAAAAATGCTCAATGTTTACGACGTGACCCAGCGTCATTTAACCCCTAGAAAAATGGTCAATGTCAAGTTTCTTACCAACTCCTCAAAAAACTTGAAAATGGCCACTTTTGCTGGTTTTCTATGGTGCTGAAAACGAATATCACATTTAAATTTGGGGCAGATAAGTAGTTTTCATGATATGAAAAATTACTTTTTTACAAAGTGGGGATCACTTTCCTATATAAATTTAACGTAAAATGGGTACCCACGTTCTAACCACCTAATAATTTCTTCATATCATGAAACAAATTTAACTGTGATATTCGTTTTCAGCACCACCGAAAACCGGTGCTGTTTTTGTTTACTAAGAAATTCATTTATGTTTTCATAATTTAGGACGTAAATAATGCTGTCAGTAAGCTTATATGAGCAGTTTACACAAATATATTCTTTTTTGAGGTGGGTATTCAATTATAGAATTTGTATAGTTTTACCAGGTGCTTCTGTACTTTACTTAACCGCCTCCTAACGTAAATAGAGTTTTTGTGAAATGTTAAACTGCAGAGGCACCTGTTAACAACTGTATAAGTTCTATAATGAAAAAAGAACGAAAAACAAAAGTATGCTTTTGTAAGCTTATTAACAGCATAATTAGCAGCCTACCTTATGAGATGAAAAAATGAACACATCTCTTAGTAAAAAAGAAACAGCGCCAATTTTTAGGAGTGCTGAAAATGAATATTACAGTTAAATTTGTTTTATGATATGAAGAAATTACTAGGTCACCAGAAAGTGGGTGCTCATTTTACGTTAAATTTATACAGGAAAGTGATCCCCCATTTTTTGCAAAAGTAATTTCTTCATATCATGAAAACTACTTATCTGCCCCAAATTTAAACGTAATATTCGTTTTCAGCACCACGGAAAACCGTTAAAAGTCGTAATTTAAAAATTTTTGTGGGAGTTGGAAAGAAACTTGACATTGACCAAAACAATTATGACTTGTTTTTTTTGTGGCCTATTACTTTTACGCAGCCTTTATAAATAATATGAAAGAAGAAATTTTGAAAAAAAATAACATTTTAGCGTGGGGGATAACTTTTCTTTACAAATTTAACGTAAAATGAGCACCCACTTTTTGGCCAAAATCGTTCAACCAGACATGTCATCTCTAGCATTTTTTCAAGTTTGGCGATCGAGTGGGGGCTGGGGGATGGGGGTGGGGGCACAAAACATGACAAATAAAAAAACTTTTACTTTTTTTGCGGTGGGGGCAGGAATTACATTTGAAACATAAAATAACGATAAATTTAATTAATTTTTATGAAACCATACTGTACTTTCACCTAACAATTTTATAAACAGAACGAACCCCAAAATATGACAAATTCAATTTTTTGGGGGGATGGGGAGGGGAGGATTACATTAAAAATATAAAATGACGAAAAATATCATTTAATTGTTTTTGGAATTAATTTTTGGTAGATCTTTTTTTCTTCGTTTTTGGCGATCGCACGGGCATTCGCTACTATTTTTTTTGAAAAAAAAGTTATAATGATTTATTTTTAATTATCTTTTCTTTGCAGGGGGGGGCGGTCTTTCCAGTGCTCAATATCCGTAGAATAGTTTCTTTTTGTAGCCCTTCTGCTGAAATATCCGGTGGAGAGGGTATCGCGTACTTCTTTTTTGGGCGATTACATTTACATGTTTTCATCCGTTCTTTTATTTTTGATGTTGGGGTATCCACGTTGCCCATGATGAAAATGATTAGTATACAGGTATGTTTCAAACAGGACTTCATGTCAACCCAGGTAACGCTGAGTACCCATGCTAGCATATATATATAGTTGTTTTTTTTACACCCTATATATATATATATATATATATACAAGCAAAAAGTACCCGTCGTTGACTGGGTTCAAAAACAGCCTACAGAAAATGGACTCTGATTTATGAAAGTATGATAGGTTATGAAAAGGAAGGGTTGTAAAGAGATAGCTTCGAATTTGGGGCTATCAAAACCAAAGCAAAATATGATGAAAGTAAAAATAAAATACATAAACCCCATAATTTATTATACTATACCTGTTCACACTGAAACACTTATCCCAATATTCTGTGGATCTATATTAAAAATCATTGTTAAACTTTGTGACATATTTTCATTTTCTGGAGGTCAGGTGCGAACGAACACCCCATAATTTTATTATACCATATTTCTTCAAACTGAAACAGAATTATCAAAGTATACTTACGCAGATAGATATGAAATGTCTTTGTTAAAGTTTGTGCCTATTTCCATTCTATGGAGGCCATGCGCGAACGCAGACCCCACAATTTTATTATATCATCCCTATTAAAGTTAAAACATACTTATCAAAGTATTCTTATGTACATCTACATCGAAAACACTTGTAAACGTTTTTTTTTAATTTTAAAATTTTTTATTTCCATACTTTGTGGAGCAGGCACGAACGCAGACTCCACAATTTTAATGAACCACCGTTCTGCCAGATCAAACGTACCCATTCCTGTGTCTCGATATGTCTTCTATCATTATATGTAATCAGTTTTTTAAATAGTCAACCATATAGGAGCCTATTCGTGACCACACACACACACACACACACACACACACACACACACACACACACACACACACACACACACATTCAACTTTATATATATATATATATATATGTATGTATATAGATTGGATGCAATATATAGTAATAATTTAAAAAGTATAAAAAAAAGACTTATGCGCCACCACCGAGAATCGAAACCAAAACGTTCAGCTCAGGAGTTATTTTGCCTCTGCCGTCAATGACTGGGTCATGAAAAAATGTTTACTGCAAGGCTTAAAATTAAAACATGAACCAATAGCTACTAAGTTATGTATTCATAATGCCGGCGTTCGACCTTCATCTGGCAAATTTCCTTTTTTTTTTAATTTTCACACTTTTGCACCGATTTTTGCGGGCTAAAACCCAAATATAAAGTTTTGCATGGTTCCAATACCTTATATATGAAGTTTCATGTCTGTAGACCAAAAAATCTAGAAGGAGTTTGGTAGGCAAAATTTGTTAAACAAAAATATATACATATACATAAATATATATGGGAACAATTTTGAGTTTACTATAAACTTTGTACGCAAATATTATGCAAGTATAAATCATGTAGAATATCTGCATGAATCTAATTACACGTAATAGTTAACTAAAGATGATCATCCCATTAGAAAACCGAAAAAAACTAATAGGGAATTAATTAAAATGAATGTTTACAAGATTATGCAAATTAGCTTGACTTTTTGCTATTAAATGCAATTCCACAACCCATATATAAGAAAATTGTATTTTCTTTTTAAATAAATAGAAAAGAGGGGTTTAAATATGAATATCAATAAATACACACAAAAGAAAAACGAATTTATAGGAGTATAGAATAGAATATAGATATATACAATCATATTTAAGCGTACTTTACGTCTAGGCTATGCCGGGCGTCCCGCTAGCTTAGATAAATTCTTTTGCAGTTTTAACAAAAGAGCTACAATAATATCAGGGCGTCTCCATTTACGCTGAACATCAACAGAATGCCAACATCAATATATTATATATGAAAGAGTTTGCTGTGGAATTTCTACAGGTCCCACTAGTATTCAATTAATATTAAGTAAAAAGTTTAGTTTGTAATTGTAACAGCGGAAGTTAACGTTTCCCAAGAAAAGCACACAAGAATACACAGTTTTCAAACTATACTGTAATATTTAATATCATCCTCAAACTAGAATAGTATCCATTAACGCCATGGCGTATCGAACATAACGAATTCCATTTTTGTCCATTCTTCGTTAAAGCAATTCATTTACTGGTGTCTAGAACACTGACTATAGACCTTTTAGGAGAACCGTGCCTTCCATTGTGAATGTGCGTTAAAAACACCCTTAAAGACCAAGAATGTCGATGACTGGTGCCAATTTGTCCATTGTACAATTTGCCTGGGAGTGTATTTCCGGTTACAACAGATGTGTCCTGGTCAGCGGTGAACAAAAGAGTAAGGTGTCACATGTAATGCTTGTTGTCGGTCTTGAATTATCGTTCGACGTGTATCAGTAAAAAATCGCCTTGATGAAATACTTACCGAATTTACTGCAGAAATTGTTACAGCGAAAATGTGTTTTATCTTCTGTCAGGAATGATGGCGTTGTGATGATAAACGTATCAAATCGACGTATACACACATGTTGTATAGAGGGGTTATAGCACGGGGATATGTGACATAAAAGGTAGATTTTTTTTACATGGTAGTCACCACTTATCAAGGTCCGGAAGCCACTCGGGGATAAGGTTTATTATGTGTACAATAATCAATGGGATAATATCGTAGTAATCGTAAGTAATGGAGATTTGATAAAGTGTCTTACTTAACGGGGCGGTTTATCAGGAATTTGTTTATGTTGGGCTTGAAGACACCCAAGTTGTAGTCAGGTGGGAAACAGGCAAACGGAAGAGAGTCCCACAGACGTGCACTTCTAAGAGAGAAGCTTTGTTCATGGAATATATGTTAATATAGAAGAAG
>NC_136482.1:152247350-152314850 GCF_053919585.1 Euprymna scolopes | reverse complement strand
AATTTCTCTTTTATATATATATATATATATATATATATATATATATATATATATATATATATATAGATAGATAGATAGATAGATAATGTAAACTTGCATAAGACAGCGTATTTAGTAGGGTACATAAAATCGATGTGATCGGTTTTCAGCCAGAAATTTGGCGATTAAGGGGTCAAAGTTCAACGATTTGACCTTTGAGAACTCTACCAAACTCTTCTGACAATTTTGGGTCTACGCACTTGAAATTTTACATATAGGTTCCTTGGACATGGATCTAACTTAATAACTTGATTTGAGCCCAAAGCAATAAATTTTAAGGGGTCATAATAGGGGTCAAATTAAAAAAAAATTGACCTCTGCGGTCTCTTCCAAATTACTCAGACAATTTCTGGTCTAAATATTTGAAATTTTACATAAAGGGTATTAAGAGATAGGGCAAGCTTTTTCATCAGTTGGGGTCGAAAAACTTTAGTTACCAATATATAAATGTATGTATGTATGTCTGTTTGCATGTATGCTTTAAACTTTCAATAGAGACGACGGATTTTACCAAGATCAGTATGGTTTTAAAGTTCGACCTTTCATAAGACAAATTTGCTAAAACATTAATATTTTCACGATCAACTAGGCACTTTTCTACAGGGGGGAGCGTCACTTTTTTCGCCGATATTTTTGAAAGTCATCCTCACCTTTAGATTTTCTAGCATTAATTTAAAAAAACGTCGCTTCCGGTTTGGCAGTGGTCGTAACAGCATAAACGTTAGGTTTTACTCCGTTCTTTTCCTCCTTTGCGGTATGGGTTCGAGCTTGCCTTCCTACTAACAATTTTTTGTTTACTTAACATACACATCCAAACACTCGGGCAACGCCGGGCTGAAATGCTAGTCTATATATATATATATATATATATATATATATATATATATAAAAGTGAACGTGTCTGTGTGTGTGTGTGTGTGTCTGTGTACATTTCCCTACTCAATAACTCTGTCAATTTTTAGTCTACAGATTCCAAATTTGATATACAAGTTACTGGGATTTGGAAAAATCGATGTGATCGGTTTTCGGCCAGAAATTTGGCGATTAAGGGGTCAAAGTTCAACGATTTGACCTTTGAGAACTCTACCAAACTCCTCCGATAATTTTGGGTTTACACACTTGAAATTTTAGATATAGATTCCTTGGACATGGATCTAACTTAATAACTAGATTGGAAACAAATGTTAAGAGGTCATAATAGGGGTCAAATTTAAAAAATTGACCTTTTTTTTTTGCAAAGCGTACACCTCCAAACACTCGGGCAACGCTGGGCACCATGCTAGTATATATATAAAAGTGAACGTGTCTGTGTGTCTGTGTATATTTCCCTTCGCAATAACTCTGTCAATTTTTAGTCTGCAGACTACAAATTTGATATACAGAGTACTGAGATTTGGGAAAATCGATGCGATCGGTTTTTGGCCAGAAATTTGGCTGTTACGGCGTCAAAGTTTAACGATTTGACCTTTGAGAACTCTACCAAACTCCTCTGACAATTTTGGGTCTACGCATTTAAAATTTTAGATATAGGTTCCTTGGACATGGATCTAACTTAATAACTTGATTTGAGCCTAAAACAATAAATTTTAAGGGGTCATAATAGGGGTGAAATTTTTAAAAATGTGACCTCTGCGGTCTCTTCCAAATTACTTAGACAATTTCTGGTCTAAATATTTGAAATTTTACATAAAGGGTATTCAGAGATAGGGCAAGCTTTTTCATCAGTTTGGGTCGAAAATCTTTAGTTACCAATATATAAATGTATGTATGTATGTCTGTTTGCATGTCTGCCTTAAACTTTCAATAGAGGCGGCGGATTTACCAAGATCAGTATGGTTTTAAAGTTCGACCTTTCATACGACAAATATCGAAAAATTGGCTAAAACATTAATAAGTTCCCCTTAAATGAGGCACTTTTCTACAGGGGGGGGGTTTAACTTTTTCGCCGATATTTTTTAAAGTTATCCACTCCTTTAGATTGCCTAGCCTTAATTAAAAAAACGTCGCTTCCTGTTTGGCGGTGGTCGTAACAGCATAAACGTTAGGTTTTACCCCGTTCTTTTCCTCCTTTGCGGTACGGGTTCGAGCCTGCCATCCTACTAACACTTTTTTTTTGCTCAACATACATATCCAAACACCTGGGCGACGCCGGGCTAAAATGCTAGTATATCTATAAAAGTGAACGTGTCTGTGTGTGTGTGTGTGTCTGTATACATTTTCGTTCGCAATAACTCTGTCAATTTTTAGTCTACATACACGAAATTTGATATACAGGGTACTGAGATTTGGGAAAATCTATGTGATCGGTTTTCGGACAGAAATTTTTACTGTTAAGTGGGCAAAGTTCAACGATTTGACCTTTGAGAACTCTACCAAACTCCTCCGACAATTTTGGGTCTAAACACTTAAAACTTTAGATATAGGTTCTTTGGACATGGATCTAACTTAATAAGTTAATTTGAGCCTAAAACAATAAATGTTAAGGGGCCATAATATCAAATTTCGAGTCCGTAGACTAAAAATTGACAGAGTTATTGCGTAGGGAAATGTACACATACACGCAGACAGACACTTTCACTTTTATAGATATATAGATAGATATGTGAATAGGTGGTCTCTATATATGGTTTCCACGAATGGTACATAGAAACATCTATACGTTCCACCCTATCACTGTTTAAAACTTCAAATGAAATAATGTTAAAAAAATTCAAACGTTTTCTCCAACACCTGCATAATATTTAGAGACAGATCTATGATCTATGTATGGCATGCTGCTATTTGTTAGTTTGCTAATCGAATCGGACTTCTGTATAGTATTCACGAATATCATGCTTATATGCATGACGTTCTAGCTGGTCGCGGCTATTTGTTAACATGCAGGGTTACAAAATTTTACCCACGGCACTGAGAGCTACGCGACTTACTGGTACCATGCAAGGTCGGGATAGGTTTAGCCCAGAACACATAAAGGAATGTCGCACAAACAACGTAGCTGCTTCTACTCTATTGAGTGGCACGCCTTTGCTTGTCATACATATCGGCTGAGGCGACCAGAGCGACGGCGGATCTCTATAAACGGAAGTTCATGTTGAGCAATCAAAAAAAAGTAATGTTTCTTCGGATATGAGGGTTTATGATGGGCTCTTTGCAGTTTTTAATACATTAATGTTCATACCAAACGATGGGCTTCCGAGTGAGCCACTTTTTTATGTTCGTAGATTAACAGCTGATTATCTGAAGTGTTCTCTACTTAATGATTCAAGTGATATCTATATTTATTCCAGCAGAAACTAGAGAAAATCATTAGATTGTCTGAGCCAATAGATATGCATCTCAGCATTAAGTGGAACTTGTTTTGATTGGGTCGAGCTAAGAGTTTTGATTTACAAACCTCTTGTCCAGTAATCTTCTTCTCTACTACTACTACTACTACTACTACTACTACTACTACTACTACAGCAGCAGCATATTTCTGTCCATCACCCTCTCCCTCTTTATATTACAAATGATTTCTCGCTGACAACGACTGATAATTTACCTAGAATCTGAGTGACAGCATTCCTCAATAGATATTTCATTATTCTATTCTATTCTATTCCCACTTTTTTTTTTATAATTGACTTTGTGTTATCGCACCAGCCGTTACCGTTTTTCTATCTCTGAAAGCGCCCGGTGGTTTTCTATAAAACCTAATCATCATAAGCCTCGCGGAGATTCCAGTACTGCTAATATCCTCACAACTCGAGGTCTGGGTGGTGTTATTTTTCCATCCTATTAAACGTTTGTAATCTCAAAAGAATATACCTTCTTGTAAACTAGAGTTGTAACTTTGTTCGGAAGGAGACTTCTGTTGTAGCTCTGACTGAGACGATGCAATTAAGACACGATCGCTGTCGGAATCGAGCACCGATTTCAGACCAGCACAACGAGCAGACGATCATGGCCTGTGCAATGAAGGCACACAGTAATTGTTAAGGAATATATTATTATTTTTCGAATATATAACGTTTAAAATAGAGTTTTGGTTTTATGGTTGTTTTTGGTTGTTTTTGTTTTACGGCATATCAATCCTTTTCAAGTTATTTAATGACGAATCCAAAGATTTTAAAGAAAATTTTTTAATAGAATATTTGTTGTTTTCAAGTCGGTTTCTATTTAAGCCATAGTTGGGACCCTAACAGGTACTACCACTTCGGGTTAGAGTAGACCTGGGAGCAATTGTAATTAAATGGTGGCTCCACACTACCCAAACCCCGCAAGCTGGGGCCTCACCACTGGATATAGTTTAAGGTCATATCTAGGTCCAAGTTTTAGTTTTAGTAATCTATCTATATATCTATAAAAGTGAACGTTTCTGTCTATCTGTTTGTCTGTCTGTCTGTCGGTCTGTGTGTCTGTGTACATTTACCTTCGCTATAACTCTGACAATTTTTAATCTACAGACTCGAAATTTAATATACACGGTACGGAGATTTGGGAAAATCTATCTGATCGGTTTTCGGCCAGAAATTTGGCTGTTAAGGGGTCAAAGTTCAACGATTTGACCTTTGAGAATTCTACCAAACTCCTCCGACAATTTGGGGGCTAAACACTTGAAATTTTAGATATAGGTTACTTGAACATGGATCTAACTTAATAAACCAATTTGAGCCCAAAACAATAAATATTAAGGGGTCATAATAGGGGTTAAATTTAAAACAATTGACTTTTTTTTGTTTTTGTTTATTTTTGCTCAGCATACACCTCCAAACACCCGAGCAATGCCGGGCTGAAATGCTATTATATCTATAAAAGTGAAAGTGTCCGTGTGTGTGTCCGTGTGTGTGTCCGTGTGTGTGTCTGTCTGTCTTTGTACATTTCCCTACGCAATAACTCTATCAATTTTTAGTCTAAAGACTCGAAATTTGATGTACAGGATACTGAGATTTGGGAAAATCTATGTCATTGATTTTTGGCCAGAAATTTGGCTGTTAAAGGGTTAAAGTTCAACGATTTGACCTTTGAGAACTCTACCACACTCCTTCGACAATTTTGGGTCTTAGCACTTGAAATTTTAGATATAGGTTCCTTGGACATGGATCTAACTTAATAACTTGATTGGAGCCCAAAACAATAAATGTTAAGAGGTCATAATAGGGGTCAAAGTTAAAAAAATTGACCTTTCTTTTTTGGTCAGCATACACATCCAAACACCCGGGCAACGCCGGGCACCCATGCTAGTCCACAATAAAATCTCTATTTTAATAGAAACGATATAATTGTTAAAGTTGGTTTAATTAAAGGTTCGTTTTTATTCGTCCAGTCATGTCTGTTATTTTACTATCTATAAACGACATTCTAGCAATGCCGCCTTTGTTTTTTTTCTTTTTACTTTTTGATTCGCCTCACGCTAAACCAGCACTTATTCTACCCCCCTCCTCCAACTGTCACATTTTTCTATATTCCATCTGGTTCTTCTTTGATTTTATTTGCAGTTTGCTATTTTTGTTTTGCAATATCTTTTCTCTGGGGTCTGCTATAAATCGAATTTTTCTTTTTTGAGGAACGGCATTGATGTTCTTATTTTCAGCGAGTTTTTTTTTCCTGCGTCTGAGAAATTCTCATTAAAACGATTATTTTTGGTTCATAGAGATATGGATTTCTTATTATTTTCACGTACTCATTATAATCTTTCATACCATACTACTACTACTACTACTACTACTACTACTACTACTACTACTACAGCTGCTGCTGCTGCTGCCGCTGCCTCTACAAAATGATATACGCCTTCGAAAATGTCCACAGTCATTCCATCTATTCATCTACATGCATATGTATATGTATCTGTCTACATTATATTTCTCTTACTCTGTCTGCATGTCTGTCCGTCCCTTCTGCCTTTTCTCTAAAACTACTGGGCCGATCTGGCTGAAAATTTGTACAGATTTTTTTTTGTATGACAGGGTGCAGCGAACTTAATAATGTAACATCCGTCCATATTTGCGGTAGCAGTTTTCTCGGAAAATACTGTCCGAGCTGACAGAAATTTTGTACGGACCTTTATTATCATAAGGTGAAGTGAACAAAGTGTTATGGCATCCGTTTGATGAACACTTTAGGATTAATAGGGATTAGTATTTATATTAATAAGTTATCTATAGTTGTTTCTACCCCCCTCTCTCTCCACACACATAAAGACACACACACACACACATATATATATATATACACACACACACATATATATATATGTGTGTGTGTGTGTGTGTCTGTCTATAATGGAGCTCACAGCCTTGACACACACACACACACACACACACACACACACACACACACACACATATATGTGTGTGTCAAGGCTGTGAGCTGCATTATAGAAACGTTGATTTGATTTGAATTAAATAAAATACGCATCAAGTGCGCTTGAAAACCAAATCACAACGTAATATTAGGAAAATAAACAAATATTTTACTTGTTTGAAATTTATAACATAAATATATTTCGGAGCTATACTCCATCCTCAGTATGTTGTTTTCTTTCTTTTTCTCTTCTTCCTTCTGGCCATATTGTAAAGTTGGAGAAAGAAACATCTGTTTGTAAAGACTCGTGCGTTGTCTCTCAGCGGTTGCATTTTGAAATGTTGGAACCGTGCGTTGGCAACGCGAGATTAACGTCAAGGGTTTGAGTTCCATTATAGAGATGTTGATTAAATTTGAACAAAATAAAATAATCATCAAGTGTGCTTGAAAGCCAAATCACAACGCAACATTAGGAAAATAAACAAATATTTTACTTGTTTGAAATTTATTATTTAATTATATTTCGGGGCCGTGCGTTGGCAACGCGTAGTAAACGTCAAGAATGTGAGTTCTTTTCGTTCTCCAACTTTACAACATGCAAGAAGGAAGAAGAGAAAAAAAGAAGAAAGAAAACAACATACTACAGATGGAATTTGGCTCCAAAATATATTATTATATACCAAATATATGTATAACGGGATTCGTGCATGAAGATGGCTCGGAGAAATCAAAAGAGCTAGGAATATACTCCCAGTTACACGGGAATATGTTACATTACACCGATCAAGGGACATAATAAAACGTCAGCAAATCATTTCTTCTTAAAAAACCCTACTTTATTGACCTCTGGATATATAGCTCAGTGGCAGAGCATTCGACTACAGATCGAATGATTCCCGGGTATACCTTATAATTTTAGTTTAATTTACGGTAAAAGATGTACCATTTAAAATCGCCGCAAATAATTTCTTTGCATATATTAAAACTAAACATTAATCAGAAGTTTTACTTGCTTGAAATTTATAATTTAAAATTTAAATATATTTCGGAGCCAAACTCCATCTTCAGTATGTTGTTTTCTTTCTTTTTCTTTTTGTCTCTTCTTCCTTCTTGCCATATTGTAAAGTTGGAAAAAGAAAAGTCTGTTTGTAAAGATCCGCGCGTTGTCTCTCAGCGGTTGCATTGAGAAATGTTAGAACTCTGATCTTGAGCGCACGGTACAGTGGGGGAAGAGGTGGCTGGTTACTTTTAATGCATCCAAAACCAAGCTCATATCTTTACATCATCAACGCTCTAATCCCTATCTGGCATCAATTGAAACAGATGGCTCTTTTCCAGGGGAGGCTCCATGTTTTGATAAGCTTCTGGGATTGACCTTTACTCCTGACCTGAAATGGAATACGTACATCAAGTCTGTTGCCAGGGTCGCTGGAAAAATAGTAGGATCCTTTTACCGTCCCGGAAGATATCTCACTGCTGATGCAATTCTCTATCTATATAAAAGACAAGTACGTCCAAGGATGGAATACTGGTGCCACATCTGGGCAGGAGCTGCTAAAAGTAGCCTATCCTGCCTTGACAGAGTACAAAATAGACTTCGTGGCTTAGTGGGGGATGCCCCTTTCTCTTATCGGCAATCTCTCTCCCATAGAAGAGACGCCGCGAGCCTGTCTTTGTTTTATCGTTACTTCCATGGCAAGTGCTCGTCTGATCTCCAATCTCTGGTCCCCTCTCGCCAATCTTTCACGATAAACACCTGTTTAGCTGAAACCACTGCTAAAAATTTTCCCCACTCTTTAACTGTGCCCAAACCAAAACGTAGATTCCATGAACAAAGCTTTTTTCTTAGAAGTGCACGCCAGTGGAACTCACTTCCGTTTGCCTATTTCCCACTTGACTACAACTTTGATGTCTTCAAGTCCAACATAAACAAATTCCTGATGAAGCGCCCCCTTAAGTAAGACACTTTATCAAATCTCCAATACTAACCATTACTGCGATACTATCCCATTAATTACTGTACATGCAATAACCCTTATCCCCGAGTTGCTTCCGGGCCTTGATAAGTGATGACTTCGATGTAAAAAAGTGACTTTTCCAGGGCATTCATCGTCAAGCCCAAATATCAGTTGATGTTACATTGTAAACAAACACAGAAGGAATTTGATGAACGACATTATCATTATTATTTTTTTTATTTAAAATATTTTTGCCGACCAATCCACCATGGAAATTATTCCTCGTAATATATAATATTCAATAGAGGATTGATTCTATGATAATGCATACGCAATCTGCATAAAATAAGATATAATGTTTAAGCGTATTGTACGACCGAGCAACACCGGGCGACCAGATAATTTAAAATAACGCAAAAGCAACAGTAAACCCTAAAGTCGAATGTCAATATGAAGATAAAAATAAAGATGAAACAATGCGCTCGTGTAGTACACGCAGCAATGCAATTAAAGTAAATTAATAATATAAGAAACCGATCAAATCAATTAGGCTGGAAAAAATCTTGGCTAATCCTGTCGACACTCCCGCACAGTTGGTAGCACAGCAGACGACAGAAAATCACCTCTTCGAAAGAAGTTAATAACACCAGGGAATATGGCCTCCTATAACATTTCAATGGTGTAGTTAAATCAAAATAAGATAACGTCGATATCGTAGTAAAAGAATTATAGTTTAAGGAACCGAGGAAAGTAAACTTCGCCCAAAACTGTTTTATCGCTTTCCTACAAATTAAAACGTAACAGACTATATGTTCCCATCCTAAAAGAGGTAGAGTAATACCTTGTAGAAATATCTGTATACGTAATATAAAAATTATCAAATATGGTATTTACAGTGTGAAAACCCATCCACCTCCTGAATGTAGGTTGCAACACCTGGAAGAAAGTTATTCGCGCGTAATGTAGCAATTTTCGAATGCGTTGAATTTGTGAACAATTTTCAATAGTAGATAGTTTTGAGCGTAGCTACCATGAATTGGCAGCTTTTTTTTCGTCGAATCTTGTGCCCATAGCAACAGAGTATTACCCTGTTGTTCGAGTGACGTTGAATCTCGTTACGATAGAGATAAAATACTGATAGTGTAATAAAGTCAAGTTTTATATGCTTTTTCGTATTGGTTAGAAATTACACGCGAACAGGTGATGGGTTTGTTTTGTTTAAGGATTAATTTCTCAAGTAGGAAGTTTGTTATAGTACACACAAACAGTCATATATATATATATATATATATATATATATATATATATATATATATATATATATATATATATATATGATGAGAATAATGGAAATAGTATTCCGACAAAATAGAGAAATAAAAATAAACAGGAACAAACCGAGTTATGTTTTCATCAACGTTTCGTCTTTATTTCATACCGAGGAAGAAACGTTGATGAACACATAACTCGGTTTGTTCCTTATATATATATATATATATATATCTCCCCTTATATATATACTAGCGGGGGTACCCGGCGTTGCCCGAGTGTTTGTTTCCGGGACGGGAGGGGGGGGTTAAAAAATGTTATGGTAGGTAAGTAGGAAGGATCAAACCCGGAGTCATGAGTAAAAGTAGGAAAATAAAGTGTGAAAAAAAACCCAAAAAACATCTGCAACGTTAACAGTTCGGCCACCAAGAAAAGTTCATTCCAGTTGTTTAGGAAAAAAAAAAAAAAAACGACTACGGTAGGTCGGCGCGAACGTGAAAATATAATGTGAATTGTCCAGCACGCTAACCACTACGCCACAGAGCACTGCAGCTTAGTTTAGTGATTTTAAATAACTTCACATGAAAGAACTACGAAGCCAAACCGGTGTTCTCTTCTCAACTGTTCCTTGTGAACGATCCCCAAACGGTGTTAAGTGGTGGCAGGGGGAGGAGGAATTTATAAGAGAGAAAATATTTGACCACTTCCATTGATCGTAACCGATTTTGGCGGTGACTTTTCAGCAGAAAAAGTATAGAAATCTAAGATTATCGAGGAATTTAAGAAATAATAAGCCTATAACACACCTCAGATATTGTTCTGCCGTTTGTGCATATTATATTTGCATGAAATATCTTGATTTTTAATCCTATAAAGGTCAAAATCAACGGGAAAAAATGAGTTCATTTTATTTATATAGAGAAGATATATATATATATATATATATATATATATATAGATATACACAGTTAAATATATATACATATAGTTAAAGCCGAAATTATTGGCACTCTTTCAATTCTTATGCAAAAATTGAAAGGGTGCCTATAATTTCGGCTTTAACCACACACACACACACACACACACACACACACACACACACACATATATATATATATATATATATATATATAGCAGAATTACCCGTCGTTGACTGGGTTCAAAAGCAGCCTACAGAAAATGGACTGTGATTGATGAAAGTATGATAGGTTATGAAAAGGAGGGGGTTGTAACAGAGATAGGTTTTGATAGTCAAAAATTTTACCCTAAGCAAAATATGATGAAAGTAAAGATAATTTTCGCGAAAATATATTTTTTATATCAACTTTGTTTCCATTCGTAGCCAAGAGTGTCCAACAAAATGATGTTTCCTTACAAAGAGAAAAATGTTATATCTATAATAATATAAATATACAAGAAATAAATGTTATCATAGTAAATAAAAGTTATTTTATGGTAGAAAAGTTAATTGGTTTGTATTTTTAAGTAATTTGTAAAAAAAATTTTTTTTAAATTCACGAACCGGTTTAAAAAAAAATCAAAATGGCAGCGACTTTGAAATGGAGAGCCCCGTTTTCAATTTGAAGGAGGGGCACCTGAGCATTTTATGTTAACAATTTAAGAGAGTTCCGTCAACGTAAGGAATATTTTTAAACATATTTTAATGTTTTCCGTTATTTTGTGCTTGAGGAATATTCGATTATGACATGTGTAGTTTATATAAAAATTCATTTAAGTAGTTATCGCCTCAAATATTGTTTTAATTTCGGTTCGTTGAAATTATTTCAAGTAAAGAGCATTAAGAACTATTTCAAATAAAAAAAAATGAACTGAACTTTTATTGACTATGGTAACATTTATTTCTTGTATATTTATTTTTTCGGGTAGTCGTTTGTTGGCTTTTCTGCTAAACACTCTTACTAAATAATATTGACGAAATATCGAAAAACAAAAACAGTTTTGAAAAATAATGAAGCTTTACTTACTTTAGTAAAATAATCCGAAACAGCAAAATGGGATATTAAAAAAGTAAACACGTAATTACTTTAGTTTTTTAAAGCAAAGAATCGATATGAATATGAATAAAAAGAAAATGGCGCCGTTTTCAAGCAGAACAGCGTCGTTTCAGTTTTACAGTATTTTGTACTGCGCCGTCGGATTCAGAGTTTTACTATTGTAATGCAAAGAACACGCAGAAAGGGTTGTAATCAATTGAATTCCTTCTAGTACACTGACAAAAAAAAAAGCTTAAACAGATATATAAATAAAAATAAAAAGGTTATGTAAATATTTTTAAAAAGACACGTAATCACGTGAGCAGGATTATTTCTTCTTTTGACAGGATAAGTAGTAACGTTCTTATTTTTTATTATTTATCTATTTATCTATTTTCAAAAGAGTGAAACGTGCAAGTAGAGGAGGAAAAAAGCAGAATATTTTTTAACATATTTTAATGTTTTCCGTTTGTGCCGAGAATTGTCTAAAGTTCCGACTGTTTTTGGCTTTCACTTTAATAAGAACGTGAATTTATGAGGGGAATTTATTCGACACAATATGATTAAAAAAAATAAATAAATAAAAGCCAACGTGAATTAAGATTAAAGTAAAGGTGTTATTTTGGACCCTAACTTCTTTTAAAAAACCTTGTTAAACTTTGTGATATATTTACATTCTATGGAGGTCAGGCGCGAACGAACACCCAATAATTTTATTATACCATATTTCTTCAAACTGAAACATAATTATCAAAGTATACTTACGCAAATAGATATGAAAAATCTTTGTTAAAGTTTGTGCCATATTTCCATGGAGTACAGGCGCGAACGTAGACCCCACAATTTTATTATACCATCCCTATGTACATCTATATCAAAAACCCTTGTAAACGTTTTATTTTTCATTTTTACTTCCCATACTTTGGGGGCCAGGCGCGAACGCAGACCCAACAATTTTTATGAACCAGCGTTCTGCCAGACCAAACATACCCATTCCTGATTTTCGATACATCTATCATTATATGTAATCAGTTTTTTTAAAATAGTCAACCATATAGGAGCCTATTCGTGACCACACACACACACACACACACACACACACACACACACACACACACACACACACACACACACACACACACACACAGGCGTTCAGCTTTATATTATATATATACATATATATACATATATATATATATATATGTGTGTGTGTGTGTGTGTGTATGTATTTATTTATTTCCACAGCCAAACAACGTCGCAGCGCACAAGAGCCTTGACAGGCAACAAACCGGAAGTCCAAGACAAGAGTTTCGCTTTCATTTGGGCTCATTAGTTAGACATATCCGAACTCAAACTAACTGATGAGCCCAAATGTAGGTGAAACTGAAGTCCTGGACTTCCGGTTTGTTGGCTGTCATGCCTCTTGTGCGCTACCACATTGTTTGTTTGTGGAAAAAATTATATAATCTCTCATATTCTGAATATATATATATATATATATATATATATATATATATATATATATATATATATATATATATGTAATAGAAAGAGACCAAGAAAAACAAGCCAAAAACTATATATTACACCGACTAATTTTGGCTATTTTCCCCATTTAAACCCCTGGCTTGATGTAAAACATCAGGATACAACAGCCAAATGACACCGTTTCATGACAAACGATGCATTAATTTGAATTAGGTACCATTCAAAACCCCTATTTAGACACAAGTATGGATTTTTAGAGAAAAATAAAAATTATCCTCAAAAGGGGTGTTTTTCCCCCTAAAACACCCCGGGACTTAAGCCCAACAATTTTCGCATGGTAAAATATTACGTTTCCAGATGTATATATTATATGGTCTTGCTTTTGGGTAATTTTAAGCAAAATCTAACGATTGGAAAAGATTCTATTGTGAGAACACTTACCAAGATGAGAGCGATAGTTCAAACAATCAAAATTAATACCAATCCTCATCACTAAAAAAAAATTGATAACTTATTTAACAGGAATGCGTCAAATTTATAGAAATTTTATTCAAATGCAAAAAGAAATAAATTTGAAAACTTTAGAAAACCGAATAATGCTGATAATTTTTGTTATTAAATAAAACAAAATGAATAATTTGCCGGATTGCCGCGTTAATTTCTATTTCAGTCACATAAATTCTTTAGATTGAAATGATTTTGGCATTTCTTCCGAACAAATTGTCTCCACTTAAACCATGATTGTAATAATAATAAAAAATGATAACTTAAAAGAGTAAGTTATAGCGGGTTTGGCACTTATGTATGACACGGCCGAATTGCCAGACTATGATTATTTTCAAGGTCAAATATTTAAGAAAACAATTTGATAAAAAGGATATCGTTAAACTTGAATTTAAGTTGTAAATACTATTTAACAAATAGCGCAGGTCGTTAAATGCAAAAGCACCAAATAGCATTTATTTTATCCAAATAAAATTGTAAAAACATTTATTGCATCAAAATATAAGGCACTTATCCATTATACATGCGGGGGCCATTTTGTTTTGTTGTTACATTGAACGACCGATAGGGGGCGCTGCTTTTTTTTAACCTAATTCAACAGTGACAATAATTAAACTATATTTTCTTATAGTTTTACTTTAATCCAAACAATTTTTTTTTTATTATTAAAATTCTATTTTTCTCTTACGGCGACGTCTTTCCGTTAAAATGTTTGAAAAAAAAAATGCCATGATTCTTTAATTCCAAAAATGTTTGGAAATTGTTTGAAAAAAATTCAACGTAACTTTAATTTTTATTAAATTCTATTTTCTTACGATGAGTTTCCGTTAAATTGTTTGAAGAAAATACCCTAATGTTCTTCGAGGGCAGAGTCAGACACAAGGTCGGTTTTTAATGCGAATAAAGGAACAAAAATAAAAATTGCCTCAGTTTAGAAGGATTTCTCCACCACGGACTGAGGACAGAAAAGAGGCTGAGTAGTATCAGAACAAATACTACACTTTGCTCTTAGCCAAAAGGCCAAGTAATGTTGCTTAAATACAAAAAAATGTATTTTTACAATAAATGATTTTACAATTATATTTTGATACAGTTTTATACAATAACTTTTGGTTTTCAAGTATTTTGGTGTAATTATTTTGTTTATTTATTTTGTGTGTTATTTGACTAAGAAGTTGTTTTATTAAGACAAGAAAACAATTCAATGTTTTTTTGGTCAATGTAAAGTTTAAGCGTGATACTCTTTTTTAAACATTATTATTTAGAAACCTACTATTTAATATGGGTGGGGAGTGTTTAGTAACTATTTCAAGATGAAATTGGAGTTATCGCCCCAACAATGGCGCCGTCCGTATAATGCATAAGTACTAAAAAAAAAACAACTTTCGTTCAAATTCAACGTAGAATTTATATCCTTCTAAACTGAGGCATTTAAAAAAATTTTTTGTTTCTATCCAGAGTGCCTTTTGTGGGGGAGCTGGATTTTCCCCACATTAATAACCAAACTTGTGTATAAACTATGCCCTCGTGGTGAGGTAAGTAAATAGAAATAATATTAAAAAAATAAAGACAACAATCAAAGGGAAATAATCTAAAAAAATTTCTTAGACAGAGAAACAAATAAACCAAAATTTTTCTTTTGATTTTTAAAAATCCACATTTTTTTTTTACTCCTTTTTACCCCCTGGGGATGAAACAAGATTTTTTTTTACATTTCCAGATGAATATCAATGTGATCTTGTTTTGGAGTAATTTTCAGCAAAATCTAATGATCGGAAAACATTCTATGTACCGAAAAGTGCTATTTGGCGATTCTGACTGTTTTTGACCCACCTGGAGGCGCAACTAGAATTTTCCCAGAGTCAAATATTATGTTTTCATATCTATATCACGTGGTCTTGCTTTTGGGTAATTTTCAGCAAAATCTAACGATGGGAAAAGATTCTATGTACCGAAAAGTGTTATTTTTTTGCGTTTTTGGACAAAAAAAAAAAAACCCATTTTTGACCGCTTTGACCTCCTCCCCACATGGATGCAACCAGAATTTTACCATCATCGAATATTACGTTTCCAGGTGTATATCTATGTAGTCTTGCTTTTGGGTAATTTTCAACAAAATCTAACGATCGGAAAAGATTCTATGTCCCGAAATGTGCTATTTTTGTCCATTTTGGGCTAAAAATAATCCTTTTTTTTTTTTTTTACTCCTTTTGACCTCGTGGGATGAAACGAAAATATTCCCAGGATAAAATATTTTGTTTCCAGATATATATCTATGTGGTCTTGATTTTGGTAATTTTCAGCAAAATCTAATGATCGGAAAAGATTCTATGTCATGAAAAGTGCTATTTGTCGCCATTTTAACCCTTTTGACCCCGTGGTGATGCACCAGAATTTTCCCATCGTCAAATATTACGTTTTCAGATGTATATCCATGTGATCTTTCTTTTGGGTAATTTTCAGAAAAATATAATTGCGGAAAATATTTTATGCCGAACAGTTCTATTTTCGAAAACACACACCATGTCTAAAGCATTTTCATATCAGAATTCTATATTCCATTTGTGTCCGGGAGCTATAATGGACAATGAAACCAGGAAAAATAACTCTACTTAATACATATATATATATATATATACATATATATATATACATATATATATATATATATATATATAATTAGTTACTATAACAATTAAATACCTACAGACATTAGTGTTTCATCCTTTCGGGAATCTTCAGCGAAGGGTATCACGATTAACACCAGTCGATATATATATATATATATATATATATATGTATATATATATATATATATATATATATTATATATGCAAACATGCTGTAACCCTTAGACATGTGTTTTGCTTTTTGAAAACCATCAGGGTGACTAGATACAACAAGTGCATTAACTTCGAGTTTGGAACTTATAACTTGATCACTATCGACCATGAAAGTCGAACGTCATTGCCATCTATGCCAACTTCCCTTTTTTTACGATATTGATTAACCAAGAAATTTCAAAATGTTAGGGAAGTATATTGCTTATTACCTTAATTGCATTATTTTCGATACTCAACGCTTTGAAATTCACATAAAATAAACTTCATATAAAATGGTTTGCTTAAAACTCATTTCTTCTTCAAGTTAGGCATCGGTATTGACTCAAATCAAGATTTCCAATCAATGATTCTCGTAATAATTTTTGCAGGCCAATTTAGTTGAGATATGCAAAAATCTAAGAAAAAAAAAATCCGATCGACTCTTTAAAAAAAATTGCCACGACCTTCAATACATTGAAAAAAAAAAATGAAAATAAAATAAAATAAAGAACAGAAAGGCAACCTCCATGTCCTTTCTTTCTCCGTGTGCCCAGCGACAGGAGCGATTTCTACAAATTGGTTTACTTCGGAATAGCTTTCCACCTGGGGAACACGTGATTGGGAGATTGCTTTCCTACAGATTGCAAAATAGTCATCTTTAAATCTAGTGTCTCCTTACCCCTGTATCGTGAATTGCCCCCACAAATATTCCATAGAAAGGATTCGAGAGTTGGTCGTGAAGATAGAGAAGCTTGTCTTTTTTTCATGTGTATTAAAAGGAACATATCACTAGTGTAGTGTCTGTTCTTCAGATGGTGCAGTTCAATTTTTTGTTCTCTCTCAGTGGAGAAGAAATCCTTCCCGACTGAGACAATTTTTATTTTTATTCCTTCTCTCCACATTAAAAAAAGACCCTGGTGTCTTACTCTGTACTGTGGGGAGGCATTGGTTGGTTGTTTTTGTTTTATGACATATCAACCCTTTTCAGGTTATTTAATGCCAAATCCAGTTATTTTGAAGAAAACTCTTTAATAGAATATATTTGTTTTTTTTTTCCAGTCAGTTTCTATTTAACCCATAGTTGGGATCCTAACAGGTACTACCACTCCGGGTCAGAGTGGACGTGAGAGCAATGGCAATTAAGGGGTGGCTCCACACTTCCCAAAGCCCGCAAGTTTGGGCCTCATCATCGGATATACTTTAAGGTCATATCCCGGACCGGATTGTAAATAGGAACTCAGAAGATAGAGAAAGAGGGAGATAGAGAGAGGGATGGAGAGAGAAAAGAGAGAGAGCGAGAGAGAGAGAGAGAGAGAGAGAGAGAGAGAGAGTCAGAAAGAGCCTGAAAATCAGTGATCTCTGAAGTGCAGCTATACATAGTTGTGTTATCTGCGTAGTCCTAAAATTTGCATTCATTTATACAAGTTGTAAACGCGTCATCCCAACGAAATGCAAGCGTAATTATAAAAGACAAAGAAAGAGTTTTAGCTTACAAACACAGAGTTTTAGCTTACAAACACAGAGTTTTAGCTTACAAACACAGAGTGTTAGCTTACAAACACAAAGAGTTTTAGCTTACAAACACAGAGTTTTAGCTTACAAACACAGAGTTTTAGCTTACAAACACAGAGTTTTAGCTTACAAACACAAAGAGTTTTAGCTTACAAACACAGAGTTTTAGCTTACAAACACATAGTTTTAGCTTACAAACAAACGTGTAAAACAGAATGACAATGAAAAGAAAACAACATTGTGAAACGGTCGATCAATGAGTGAGAAGTCATAAAAAATAACCCGATTGTGTAGATCGAACTAAATAAACATATGTGCTCCCAAACTGGACGTTATAGGAAATCGATCAGATTGATCTCTAATTGATTATGATGAAAAAAATAAATAGATAAATTCAACGTATTGACATAAAAAAAAAAACAAATAAAAAGAACCGATAATAACATCATATCAATTCTTTTCTCGTGATAATATATAGTAGTAGATATTCACCGGGAACACACACAAGAATCAATACACGTTATATATATATACATATATATATATATATATATATATATATATATATATATATATATATATATATATATATATATATGTACCCCCCCGCTATATATATATATATATATATATATATATATATATATATATATATATATATATAGCGGGGAGAGGGGGGGTACCCGGCGTTGCCCGGGTGTTTGGAGGTGTGTGTGTTTTTGGGTAAATTAAAAGAAAAATCGTTGGCCGGGTGTTTGTTTTAAAAAAACCCCGAAGCCTTGACGCGCATTTGGAAAATAATAAAGTGTGAAAAACAAAAACCCAACAAAAAAACAAAAACAAAAAAAAGTGCGCCGTTTAACGGCAGGTGCCCGTTTTTGACGACTTAATAACGTCAACTTTGAGTGCGGTACAGTGCTTTATTTACCGCGAGTCTGTTCGCTTCTTTTGTTTTTTATACGAAAAAGCTTAATGCATATGCAGCGATCGAAAAATCTTGAATATTTATCTTTTGAAAGTTGGGCAAATTAAATAGACAGGCGACCCCGGTTGTTAACTCGTAGATATTATCATTTAGGCGTGATATAAAAAGTTTTATGAAGAAGTGAGTCAACCGATCGCTTCTCGGAAAAAAGCCGTTCTTGGACATACGCAAAAGCGAACATACATACACACGTTTTCGCTTTTATATTTATAGATATATAATATATATAATATTCATATAAATCTAGATTATATAAAGGTATATATATTACATATTTAAATATATATTATATTATATTATATAAATATATATATTATATTTATTAATGAAAACAAAGGGGTGTAGTGTTTACCTGATATACGCAATGGTAAACTTTTAACTAATATAAATAACAGTATTTATATATATAGAAAATTTAATTCCAACCGAATAAAAAAAGCTCAATACGCAAAAGAGAGTAGAGCTTATTATAAAAGAAAGAAAATTAAAACTGTAAGTTGAACTTTACAACCAAAATTTATTGTTCGACTGAATACTTCAAAAAACAATTTACAATATCCTTATTCCGTGGAGTTTCAAAGAATTCTATTCTTGTTATTCTTTTGATCAGAGGACATAAAGAAATCAGCAAATTATATTTGTATTTTCTCTTTAAAAATTTTTTTAAATTCAATTTTCACCCCAAACAAGGCACAGTGCCATTTTTAAGCATAGAACTACTATCAGGAACTTAATTAGCAGGGTCATTATGAAGGGAGATCAGTAGAAAGATGTTTGTTCACATTACACTTGAACTTCTGCATATCAGTACAGTTTGGAAAGCAGAATCCAGGAAGGGAGTTTTAAAGACCCGCAGTTCTGGGGAAGAAACTATTAGAGTAAAAAGCTTTCTTGCACTTAGGGATCTCTACTGTAAAGGGATGAGATTTACTAGCTTGTCGGGTTTGTCAGGGGTAGTTACCTCGGCAAGGTACAAGTGTTTGTAGTTCGTCAGAGCATTCACCATTAAAGTATTTGTAGAACAGGCAGAGGGATGCAACATCTCGTCGATGGGACAGAGGCTGAAGCCTAAATAACAGTTCAGGACCTATCAGGTTGGCGACTCTCTTTTGAACCCTGTTCAGGAGCGAGAGACAATCAGCAGATGCACTAGCCCAGATGTGACAACAGTACTCCATACATGAGCGAATATTGGCCTTATAGAAGTACAGGACACTGTCAGGCGTAAGTAGTTTTCTAGCACGGTAGAGAGAGCCAACCTTCCTTGCAGCAGCCTTGGCAATGTTCTCAATGTATCTATTCCAGTTCTTATTCCCTGTAAACGTTAGGCTGAGGAGTTTAAAAGAAGTACTTTCAGGCAATGTGTTCTTGGTCATTGCTATTGGTGGTAGAGAAAGTTTCTTGTAGTTATTGAAGGAAACAAGCTTAGTCTTAGCAGCATTGAATGTGACCATCCATTTTTGTCCCCATTCCACTACAGATTGGAGGTCATCCTCTAGTGTTTCTGCCATTTCCTTGAATATGTGTTCATTTGTTTTCCCCTCATATCTGTTATACAGACTGGTGTCATCGGCAAATATACCCATCTCCGAAACAATTTTATCAGGGAGGTCATTTATGAATATCAGGAATAATAGAGGGCCAAAGATAGACCCCTGAGATACTCCCGCATTTATGTCATCTTGTTTAGATGTACGACCGTCGAGGAAAACTTGGATTTTTCTCTTACTTAAGAAGGATTTAATTACATTATGAATTCTTCCAGTGATTCCATATGATCTAATTTTCCTTAGAAGATCATCGTGCCATACCTTGTCAAAAGCCTTAGATATATCAAGGGCTACTGCTCTACCCTCCCTGTTTTGTCCAATGAACGGTATATACGTTCAGAAACTACAGTTAAGATATCTGCTGTTGAACGGGCTTGCCTGAATCCATATTGTTTGTCAGTCAGGAGTTTAGCAGTTGTTAGGTGCTGGACTAGGGCTTGATTAACTAAGGACTCAGATATTTTGGCGAAAAGCGGGAGGACGCTAATGGGGCGATAATTTAGGGGGTCAGTTCTTTCACCAGAATTCTTGAAGACTGGTACCACAGAGGCGGTTTTCCAGCAGTCGGAAAAGCAAGATTTGTTAAGACATTTATTGTAAAGTCTTATTATATATATTATATATACATATAAATATATGCTCTATATGTATATATATATATATATATATATATATATTATATAAAGCTATACATATTAATGTACATATATAAATATATATATATATTAATATATACGTATATATATGTATATAATAAAATATTTATTCATTTAATCAAAGGTTAATGTTAAGCAAAGTTTAAATCTAACTAATCAACGGTAATTATCGTAGACAAATCAACAGATTTGGTAATTAGTTTCGTATAAAATAAACATAAATACACACATTCTGCATTTGACGGTTATCAATATTATCTAATAAAAAATTTAGACTAATTATAAATTTAAAAAAATATTAAATAAGATATTTCATGTTAAGTGTAACAATATGACTGCAATTCATAATACATAGATGTAACGTTGGTAATCTACATTAAAATTCTATGATGGCGTAACTAAGAACACAATTTACAACTTTTCCGATTTTCGGATTTTGTCCAAAAATAAGGGACAAAATTGAGAAAAACAATGTAAACAGCCAAAAAACAATAAAAATGCATTTATAATCAATATTTAGTATTCCTATATTTTCTTTTAAAGTTGATGAGTTTGGTTTATATATATATATATATATATATATATATATATATATATATATATATATATATATATATTTGTATCACAACTCATCAGTGCCGCTAGACTAGCTCCTCTCCTAAGCTGAGGATTGAACCTACAACCATCACGTTGACAGTCAGCAGTTCTACCGATCGAGCCACGGGAGCGGCGATTGTAAACAATCTCGCCAAATGTCTATTTAAACAAACATCCGTCACCACTTGTACAGTGCTCTAACCGCTTTGTTTACAAACAAAGAGCGAGTATCGCATATATATATATAAATTCGTATTCCTGTCTGTTTGTTTGTTTGTCCACAACGAAAGGTCCGTTAGTTTAGTATTTCATTTATTTCTATATATAGTAGGATTATTTTAAAAATATACGATTAAAGGTCACCTCATTTGTTTATTATATTTAGGAAAATCAATTGCACTAAATAGCTGTATGTTACTTTAAGGTTCTAGCGAAAGAGTTGTTTTAATTGTTCTATTTAAGATTGTTATTTCATAAACTCTTAATAGCAATTATATTGATAATATATTTAATTAAATTTATTTGGAATTATTACTTCCGACATCGATTAAATAGGATACATACCTTTATAAATATTTGCTAATATTTTCTCTCCTCTGATGAGATGGTAGACATCGAAACCCTATATGTTAAGGAGATTAATATACTAAAATATTCTTTGTCTTGCTTAGAATAATAAAAATCTTTGACATGAAACTCAACTATTTCATTTCAATAAGGGTTTTTTTCTGAAATTCATTGAATCACAATTTCACACATATATATATATAATCTTTTTTCGCGTTTAAAATATGCAAATAAAAACAAAACTAAGTCCCTTTTGCTTTTTTACATCGGCATTTTACGAATTTTATTTGTATTGTTCATTGCAAGTTTTAATCCTTTTCAAACAAAAAGAAAACAAAAACATATATATATATATATATATATATATATATATATATATATATATATATTGTATATTTATATTTAAATAAGTTTTTTTTAAACTCAACGCGGTTAATAACATTTATTTGTAAGGAAAACCCGTTAAAATAAGTTAAAACAACAAAAAAAAAATATTACTGATCTTGTGTATGCTTTGAATAGTAGCAGTGGCTTTCAATATCGAACTTTAGACAGGGCGAGCATGACGAAATTTATTAAACTGGAAGTCACAAACAGGATGGACAGTTTTAACGCCCAAGCAAGCAAGCAAGCAAGCTGATCTGAGTTTTATAATTATACTAGCCTGGGTTCCCGGCGTGGCACGGGTGTTTGGAGGTGTGTGTTGAGCAAAAAAAAAATGATAGTAGGCAGGCAGGCTCGAACCCGGACCGCGAAGGAGGAAAAGAGCGTGAAATAAGTGACGTCTGCCGTTGCGTCCCCCGACAAACAAAAAGTGACGAAGGCTTAAATTAAGGCTAGTCAATCGAAAAGAGGGGATGGCTTTCGAAAATATCGACGAAAAAAGCGACCCCTCCTTGTAGAAAAGTGCGCGGTTGAGATTGAAGAATTAACCTTTTAGCCAATTCTTCGATATTTGTCGTCCGAAGGGTCGCGCTTCAAAACGATACCGATCTTGTTAAAATCCGTCACCTCTGTCGAAAGTTTGAGGCATGCATACAAACATACATTTAAACAGACAGGTAAGATTAATATTATAGACTAGCATGGGTGCCCGGCATTGTCCGGGTGTTTGGAGATGTGTGTTGTGTAAAAAAAAAAAAAAAAAAATTGGTAGTAGGCAGGCAGGCTCGAGCCCGCGACGTGAAGGCGAAAAAGAAAGTGAAAGAAAATATGACGTCTTACCTCTACTCCATGACGCGACCGGAAGTTTGGAACGTTAAAATTAGGCAAGTTCAATCCAATCGATACGATGTCTTGCAAAAATGGCTCGCAAAAAATCGACCCCTCCTTGTAGAAAACTGCCCAGTTAAGGATGAAAGAATTAATGTTTTTGGTCAATTTTTCGATATTTGTCACCCGAAATGTCGCGCTTCAAAATGATACCAATCTCGTAAAAATCCGTCACCTCTGTCGAAAGTTTTAGGCAGACATACATACATATATACATACATACATACATACATACATACATGTAAACAGACAGGTGAATTTTATATTATAGATAGGTGTATGTAAACAAATCAACATTACAGGTTGTGTCGCACCAATGGTTCAATGCAATTATTGTTGTCGAACCAACTTATCTACGGGACAGTAGCTTTTTCACTGTCTGTTATAGAAAAATCTAGTAGTGAGTTTCATCAGTTCTGGTGTCATTCACTGTGTAATTAAACAGCAAAAAATACAAAAGCAACAGTTGTAATACGTCATCGATAAGTGCCAACAACACTTTAACAAAAGGCCAAATATAATTTTTGAAAGTCAAACTGTTTAAAAAAAAAAGGCCAAATATAATTTTTGGAAGTCAAACTGCTTAAAAAAAAGGCCAAATTTAATTTTTTTAAAGTCAAACTGCTTTAAAAAAAAGGCCAAATATAATTTTTGAAAGTCAAACTGCTTTAAAAAAAAGGCCAAATATAATTTTTGGAAGTCAAACTGCTTTTAAAAAAAGGCCAAATTCCCGCAATTTGACTTTAAAAAAGCCCATCTGGTAACCCTGGGCAAAAATATGATAGTGACCCTCCATCCTTGATGTAGTGCTATTTGAGAATATCATTATAATAATATATGTTCATTGTTGTTATGTTTTGAAAATGGAACTCGTACTAATATCTACGCGCAACGGTTCTTCACCGAAGAAAGAAGTCCACAAAACGTTACCTAAAAAGAGAATATTCGAATGGAACGGGGGGAAAAAGAACATTGTCTGTGAAGAAGTGCTGAATTGAAGAAGTAAATTAAAAATTATCTTTTGCAATGTGGTTTTATTATTTATACTGAACTATGTAGCAAAGTATTACTTTCTTAGTTTTTATTAATACTTATTAATTAATCTCATTTTTGTCAGTTTTATATTTAAAATACAATAGACATTATTTTTATAGGAATGTCAATGAACTCATATTTGCTAAGTGTTATTGGTTTTTCCAAAACTAATTTTTTTTTGCGCTATTCAGAAAGATATCAGCTTTATCAAATCATATTTATTGATTATATATATTGCTCATTCCGTGGAATTTCCGCGGGTCCTATATGCGTATTTTATTTAATAAAAATACTTAATTTTTACCCCGGTTACTAAGCACTATAGTGAATTTTTCTTCCAGGGATTTCTTTCCGCACGCGCGCGCACACACACACACACACACACACACACACACACACACACACACACACACACACACACACACACACACACACACTAAAAGAATACAAATTGATATTATTGTATCATCAAATGTTCAAAGAATATATCTCATCATCATCTCCGTCGTCTTTCAGGACGCTTCACCACCGAATCTACACAACTTCTCCAGTTGTCTCGATCTCGCATGATAGTTTGCAGGTTCCAAACACTTTTCAGTCCTGTAACAAGTCATTCTTCTTCTACCACGTTTTGGGTGTCCATCTGTTGGTATCCAGAGAACTAGCTTGTTGGCTTCCTCTTCGCTGTGTCTCAACACAGTGATCAGCTACTCTCATCCTTCTCTGATGTACTTTCAATGATACTGGTGGTAGACTATATTAAAAGAGTTATTTTCGTATTCCATGGAGTTTCTAAAATTTATACTTTTCTCTTCCAAGATAATGAATGGCAGAGTAAATTAAAGAACTTACATGCCAGCTTAAAAGTTGAAAACGTTTAAATTGTAGTTACAGACAATGTTAGCAAGGAATGAGAAAGAATGAAGGCTCCGTGAAAATCACATATAATCTAATGTATAAAAGGCAAAATGTATGCATGTGTGTGTATGTGTTTATATGTCTCGCAAAAACTTTCCTCACACGGGACGGATCCTCACGAGATCAGTATCGTTTTCAATCCCGATCGTTCGGACGACAAATATCGGAAAATTAGCCAAAAACATTAATCCCTTTACTCTCAAATGGGCAGTTTTGTACAAGGAGGGGTCACTTTTTCGTCGACATTTTGTAAAGCCATCATAAGGGCTATGACAACAGCATATTCTTTTCATTGTTTTGACTCTCGAGTATATATCCGACACAGTTAGACGCAATGAATCAACCGAAAACCACATCACTCTACATAAAAACATATAAGATGGTATTTATTTGCTCCCCCACTGAGCAAATTAGGCACAAGGCCGTTTTTAATGTGAGGTAAAAACCAGCTCCCCTAAAAGTAAGCAAAAAGGGGGCACTCTGGTTACCAAAAATAATAATTGTCCCAGTATAGAGGGTTTCCCCTCTATTGACTGGTACAAATTATCTTAAGTGCAGCATCTGCCGGAACAGATACTACACTTTGATTATAAAAACATATAAGATATCAATGGATATATACCTGAGAATCAAAACAAGGAAAACAATATGCTGTTGTCGTAGCCCTAGTCATCATACGCGCTTTTAGTGGCTAGCCTTAATTTGAACGGAATCGAAGTCGTATGTCATGGTGGTCGCGGGGGTTAAAGGGTTTTTTTTTTTACCTTCCTTTTCTCCTTCGCTTTAATGGTTCGAGCCTGCCTACTTTTATTTTTTCTTATTTCGAAGCTTACGTAATGGGATGTTTTTCCTTTTAAAAGAAAAAAAAATGGATTATTTTACAATTCACTTAAACTTTTTGTATTTCTTTCACACCTCTCTCCACCCATGCTGCATCTATTTTTTTCTGTTTGTATTAACTCCTTACTACACCACCTCTACACACCCTGGCAACGCCGGGTACCCCCGCTAGTCCAAATATAAAATCCAGTGAATGTATTAAGATGATAAAAATAATTCCCAGTCAGAAATCAATAAAAAGCGAAGTTAGCCGTTTATCGAAATAAGATCTAATTAAATATTTATTTATATTATTATTATTATTATCATTATTCCATATATATATATATATATATATATATATATATATATATATATATATATATATATATATATGTGTGTGTGTGCGTGCGTATTTCACGTCCTTTCACAGTAAGCTATTACAGTTTATTCTGTCATTAAAATGGCAATCGAAAATATTGCCTGTTTATCATCGTCCGATGGTCTCAAATGTCCTCTATAATTCACTTTTATGTCTTCTCCTGCGCCCAACGCATTCTCTTCCATTTATCCAGCAGAGAAGCAGTCCCACAAGTGCAGACATTGAAATCGTACACCCGTCAATCACACATCAATTTAAAGTTCAACGTAAACTGATATGAACTCGCGTAAATTGACTTAATAGGCTACCGTTAGAAATGCTTAGGGGCATCATTCGTTTCTCTACCAATTGGCAGATTGTTTAAACAAGGGGAATAAACAAGGCATCGACTTTAGTTTCCAGCATTGGTTTAAGTAACCGGAAACTGCCACATTATTTCGCTTATCTACACCACATCTTGGGAAAATAGTCTACGTTAACGAAAATATATTTCTATGGTAAAATATTTGTAGACGCAATTATTGGCTCTCATCGACGAAGACGGCGCTCGTGTTCTAATTCAATATTAGAAAAAAGAAAAAAGTCTGTGCGTGTTTTTTTTTAAAGGGAACGTTTGTGCGTTTTTTTTACATAGGCATTACCACTTATCAAGGCCCATAGGCCACTCGAGGATAAGGGGTCAAAGTGTACAGTCGTCAATTGGACAATATAGTAATCATTAGTAATGGGAATTCGGTAAGTTTGTTAACTTAAGTGGAACGGTTCATCAAGAACTTGTTTACGTTGGACTTGAAGACAACGATATTGTAGTCAGCTGGAAAGCAGGCACACGGAAGACAATTCCACAGGCGTTAAGTTCTAAGAAAGAAACTTTGTTCATGGAACCTACGTTTAGGTTTAGGCACAAATAAAGAGTGGGAGAGATTATTGAGAGTGTTTTCAGATAGACTAGTGTTTCTCGTGAAAGTTTGGGGGACCATAGATTGAAGCTCAGAAAAAAAACCCGAAAAAGCAGAGACAGACTCGCAACATCTCTTCTGTGAGAAAGAGATTGCAGGGAAGAGAAAAGGCATCCCCTACTAGGCTACGAAGTTTATTTTGAACTGTATCAAGGCAGGACAAGTCCTTTCTAGCAGCTCCTGCCCAGATGTGGCAACAGTGCTCCATCCTTGGACGTACCTGGTTCTTATATAGATAGAGAATTGCATCAGCAGTGAGATATCTACTGGATCGATAGAAGGGTCCCACCATTTTTCCAGTGACCTTGGCAATGGATTTGATGTATGTGTTCAATCCCAGCTCAAAAGTAAAGGTCAAGCCCAGAAGCTTGTTAAAACATGAAGCCTCCCCAAGACGGGAGCCATTCATTTAAAAAAAAAGATCCTAGACAACTGAAGCAGGTGGAAAGATCACAAAGAAAAATTCGGACAAAGATATAGTTTAGAAAAGGTATTTATATTTACAACAAGACAGAAGACACAAAAAACGAGAGTTATATTACTTAATGAAAATATTGCGCACTACGTGTGACTCTGGTACAGTAGTACGTCTCGGTATATTTATACCATTAGTTCATATATGGGAGTCCCCATAAAGCTCCCGCCCAAGACTTTTTTGCCTCGTAAAAAGCTGTTAATATCGTTTCCGTTTCGGATTGGTAATTAGTTGGCAGGTGCATTATCTTCTTTTGTCTGAGCGTCGCTGTTCTGTTATTGGCGTCGATGGGTTCTTACACCAAGGATAATGCGTCGCTAGTACCGTATGAAGGACGTTTATTTTAAGTAGTTTTAATGGCGTTCATAAGTATGTCTTGGACCTTGTATAATATATACCATATCGCCAATTATCGTATGCAATTCCTAAAATTAAGTTTTGTTTAAAACAATTTTTTGAAAAGAAAACTTTTGTTACTACATAATCTTACTGTAACACCTTTTCTGATGAAGCTGGCTAGGACCACTGTTTATCTGGAAATCTCGGCTCGTATCGTCTAATCCTTCTCTGAGGGTTGTTACATTGAATCCTGTATGTGAAAGCGAATATCGACGCCACAGGCAGGTAGAAAAACAAACACGTGAAACTCTATTCTACAGAATTGATTTCACAAACTTATGTACAAATGTTTTTACAAATATCATTCAGTTCTTAATAAGTTTTTTCAAAGTCTCCAATCTCTTCACAGATAGCGTCAGACGTGGGGATGAGGGGAAAGAGGAAGGGTCGCGTCCTTAGGGAACGGCGGTCTCTATACGATCTGTTCTCCCCGAAATAAAAAAGCAATCTCTCTCTCTCTGACTAATTTTCGCGCGACAGTCGTATATATAGTGAGGTATGTGGATGGAGTGGAAGTTTCCCCAGCCAATAAGATTTCGTCACGAAATTGAAAAGCCCCAGATTTGCGTGTGTGCAATTCCCGAATGTGGGATCTGAGTTCTACAGACATATTAATTCTCATGACCCCCTAAGGTCAGATCTCAGTTCTGACATCCGACTTTGAGTTCACCAATGCCAGACAATGTTATGCTTCAAGTTTCCTGTCATCAACTTTAGCTGCAAAATATATTTCTCTGGTTTCAAACAATATCTATTTTATATATGAAATAAAATATATATTCATATTCTATATTTTAAATCCTCGTGGTATCTAGCGTCACCCGAGAACGATTAGCTATCTAGCATAGTTACTCGGCCCCACCCAGGCCCCTGGATGTTCTAAAGCTCCCCAAATGAGTGATTACGTTACATTCGCCCCCATTAAACTATATTGCTTCGTAGAACCAATGGAATCTAATTCCTCAACACACCGCCCCATCCCTTTTCATAGTTCGCCGTAAGATTTTTATTCACAGACCTCTCTCTCCATCCTCAAATTACCCGTCAAAAAAAGTAACATATACACAATCCCATATCCATCCTTTAATCAGGGTTCTCCCCCTTTTTCATTCAAAAGTCCATTAGAAAGTCAATTAAAAAAAGTTCATAAATTATAAAAAACGTAAAAGTTCAAAGTTTGCCAGGGCTAATACAGTTTCCTTTTTTTCAAATGCAAGTTTTTTTCTTTGTTTGTATATTCTTTTTTTTCAATTCACATTAATAATTCAAAGATAAGATAATCATCATTTAAAAATTGTCACTCAATAAAATGCATTAATAGCTCATAAGAGTTACTTCCCTTGGTTAAAAGTTTTGTCCCTCTTTTTTATCCAAAATAACATTACTCGATTTTTTCAAGGCTTTTACAAGAGTTATTCCCCTTTTCCATTTTTTTTATCAATTTTATCATAGTTCAAATTTATTTTTCACAGAGTGTCAGTCACAATTTGACAAGAGTTTTTTGTTCTACCCTGCTATCAACAGCACAGTCTCGTAATAAAGAGTATGCAGCCCTAATCAGGGTTCTCAAGGACCAGCTTTTTATTGAGCTAGGGAAATCTTTCTCACCTTAAGCAGTTGTAGTTGAACCTTCACCTTTTATTTCGCTGTTCAAGTCTTCTCTCATAAGCATCTTGTAAGAATTTTCTTTCACTGAGGACTTCTTCTCACCTCAATAGACGGCCATTCAAGGTATCGTTGGGATTTTCTTTCAACGGTTCTCAGCTCAGCGCCCTGCAAGAATTTTGGGTAAAACAGAGAGAAAAGAAAAGAAAAGTAAAGAAGATCTTCAAGTCGTCTTCAGTTCCTGTGGATATTCGCATCAGGGAGGTCTCCGGGTTGCACTTCGTTTCATTAACACCAGCAGCCGCATTTTCCAGAACCACAGGCGATCTCGAACCAGGGTCTCTCCCGCCATCTGTGCAATCAGCCTCGAGATGCTCATCACCTTGCTTTCTTCTTACATTCATACACCATACAACCATTAGCAGCAACATGCCTTACTAAGCGTTGTATACATATCTTCATAGTACACCTATTTCTCCATCCCATTTCCGTACACAACACCTATGAATGACTACAGGGCCTATGCAGGGCGGAGACATCGCCATTGGTATCAGGTCACTCCCGGCCGGATCCAAAACCGCATTCGACCCCTCTTTAGGATCTTCTTCAACGCCAACGCCCTCCGTAGTTCTCAGTTCAAAAATCCGCCCAGATTGGCGCTGATTTCCGGTCTCTTGCAATTCCCAGGGGTCTGGAATCGCCGTTTTATTATTCCGATTTCTTCGATTAAAAGTCTCCATATTGTCCCATAAACTGTTTTGAGAAAATGCCGTTGCTTTCAGTTGGTGAAATATTGTTTAGGTTTCTGAGAAGAAAGTCTTCTTTTTTCTATAGTCGTTCTTTCATTTGCTATTATTGTTCTTATAAAAATAGGATTTACTCTGTAGAAACGTATTATGGTTAAAAGAAAAACAACAACAACAAATGGAATACAAAAATATTAAATTTAAGTTAGACACAAGGTTTGACTTAACAATAATAGAGGAATTAACATCAGCACATCAATACTAATTATTCAAACAAAAATGAAAAAATGGCCAAAAATAATTATTTAAGTAAATGCTATTCTAATGTATGATGCCTGACGAAAGCTTTAACTAAAAATAGTCAATCGAAACAATTTTGAAACGGTTTCGATGGGTATATTTCATTTATGGAATCTATAGGTAGACAGGTCCTCGATATGACCTTAAACTATATCCGATGGTGAGGCCCCAGCTTGCGGGCTTTGGGGAGTGTGGAACCACCCCTTAATTGCCATTGCTTCCAGGTCCACTCTGACTCGGCGTGGTAGTACCTGTTAGGGTCCTAACTATGAGTTAAATAGAAACTGACTGGGAGAAAAATATATACATATTCTATTAAAAACCTTTTCTTCACAATCATTGGATTCGGCATTAAATAACCTATAAAGGGTTGATATGCCGTAAAAAAAAACCTAACTAACCAATCTATCAGTAGACACGTTTTGCATTGGCGAAAATAAAGCTTCTAATAATAAAAAAACAGTTAAAACAAAAGTAATATTAAATTTTCTTAATATACTTTTTAAAGGTTTAAGAATATGTTCAACTCAAAAACTATATTCGAATTAAAAAAAAAATAATGTACAACCAATTTTAGAGCAAAAATCAAATACTCTTTGCCGTACAAGAAATAATTAAAATGTGCTAAGAATTCTAAAAATACGGACGATAGAGCTGGGGCGAGGGCTACAATTTACGTAAAAAAAAACCCAACAAAATTCGAGCTTGTGGCGATTATTTACTTAGACTAAATCCCCGCTTAAAATCTTACGATTCCCATTATCTATAACTGACTAAAAAGTAATTAAATAGAGAAAACAATTGTCGACTTTCTATTTATCGGATGCCTATCTAAAAGTACAATTGGAAAAAATATCTAGAGAATAGTAAGCCGTAAACCACATGACGGTTTATACAAATTTAATAGACAGTCTTTTTCTATAAAAATAGTACCAGTTTTGCGAGGAATAATCCAGAAAATAATGTACGCCATATTGAATGATTTCAGTGTAGTAGTAGCTTATTTCGACAACATTTTAATAAAATATAAAATAGAAAATAACAGGCTAAACATATGAATATAATCTATATATCTATAAAAGTGAGAATGTGCGTGTGTGAAGATACTTCTCAACCTATATACTCAACGAATTTTCAATCCACAAACTGGAAATTTGGTATATAGGATATGCAGACATGTGGAAAACTTTTAAATATGTTCTCATCCGGAAAAAGGGTTGCTAAGGAGTCAAAATTGAAAAATTGGTACGTGGAGTCATCGGATTTTTATATTTGCTAAATGTTTCACGAATGCGCATGCATGAATAGTTAAAATTACAGATTACTTATGTTAAGAATACGTAGTTTGAAAACATCCTTAAATTTCGTGTCAAGCTGGTCTAATGGTTATTGTACTTGACTCGCGCTCGTTAGGTTTTGGTTTCGATCTCAGCCCGAGTATTTTTTTTTTACTTACAAGATGTGAACTGTTTAGAAAAAATATCATAATACTCGGTTTAACGTGTCTCAGTTTCTTTCCGTTTTTTTTTAAATATATTTTTATAAAGAAAGTTAAAGTTAGTATTTAATAAAATGAAATGATTTAGCCTTAGGTTAAACATTGATGACTGCGACTTGTATTTAACACCGATGTAATATTTAGGATGCATAACTGATGACAATTCAGATTTACGGCAATCCAAATCTCCCTCATCCTATAAGCGTGTTAACATTGCAAGCTGTGTGGAAATTAAAAATTATTACTGCAACTTAAAAAAAAAAAAAAAAACTAAAAAAAACCCTATTAAGACCTATGCTAAATAAATTAGAAATATAGGAAATGGAGTTGATCTTCTAAATGTTAAAAGTGATTGGCAGAAATTATAACGGATTGATATACCTTGCAATACACGTACCTGGTAACTATGAGTATCGAGACAACACTACTGTCAAAGGAAAAGTAAGGCGCCCCCTTCCCTCCGTAGTCTGAGTGAAACCCTTCGGCATGGTTGAGAATCCACTTAGTCCCTCCGCCGATTAGCGTAACGTGAGGTCATGGAAAGCAGGTGACTGATGTAATACGGAAGCAAACAAATAATTCTATTCATGGTTTCGTATTTCGTTGGGCTGAGCAGAAGATACCTTTGGGTATAATGGTAAGAACAATCGTCCAGTATGGGCACTGCTCGGACAGAAAGAAACTGCAGCCTACTGTCTGTGCATCTACAAAGAAAACCGTGGTACTATATGTTGTGAAGGAACATAACTGGCTATACACCGGTTACAAACTATATATATATATTGGACTGTTTGGCAGACAGCGGCAGACAAGCAGTCGCAGTAAGACGGATAGTCTTACGTGTTGATTATCAGACTTTCTTCCCCATACTTGTTACTATGTACTTCTATTTACCTTAGGCGAGCAGCCTTACGTTTCTGTATTATAAATAAACCCCATTACACATACCACTCGGTGTAACTCACGTTTGTCTTTATTTCCTAAGTATTTAGGAATATAACAATGGCGACGAAAGGATGTTCTTTCTCTTAACAGAGATAAATTACCGTACCAAGTACTGTGTACAATGCAAGGATTTTTTGTTTTACGAAAAAAACAAACTACACAAGGATTTTTGACCACGTGCGTCAATGAATTTAAAAATTTTTCCTACCTAAAGTAGCGAAAAGTACGGATTTTTCTTCGTAAAGAACTCACAAGAAATTATAGAAACATGTTCAAGGTAAAGTGGAATTTATATTTATTTTGACAAGTAAAAAAAAAAAAAAAAAAAAAAAATGGTCGCAAGTTGAATTCGAAACTACACTAAAGGATTACGAGTTTCGAAAGAAAAAATATAAATACAACGACTATTGTACCATTTTATGCCACGTGGGAACGGCAGCCATATATTTTTTTTTTTGGAAAATTAATTGTTTGTTATTGCCTTTATATAAATAATTGGAACTATTTGTCGTGGGAAGTAAGAAATATTTTGTGTATGAACTTACGTTGTTGAAAAAAAAAAAAAAAAAAAAAAAAGAATTATTTTACAAAGCCTGTTGAATTACTATGGATGAACTTTGTTGAAACGTGTTGTGTCTGCATATTGCTACTAATTTACGATATACGTAAATTTACGATTTTTCTTTGGAATTATTGTGTAGAATTCGAAAAGACATTTTTGTACTAGAAGCTAACATGGAACAATTAGCAGAGTTAACTAAGGCTCTAGCCCTTAGCATCCAGGAACAGACAAAAATGACTCAACAATTTTTAGCGCAACAACAACAACAACAACAAATTCAACAACAACAGCTACAGCAACAGCTGCAACAACAACAAGAAAGAACACAAAAAACTTTAGAGGCACAACAAGAACAAACAAACATACTACAACGACAAATGTCGACACAGCAAAAGAATTTAGAAAAGCTAATTCTAACGTCGACCGGGAAGGAGACTAATTTTTCTGCCGAGGGTATTTCAAATTCACTAACGGAATTTCGTTACTCCCCGGATACTGGTGTTACTTTCCCTGCATACTACAGAAGATACGAAACAATTTTTACGAAAAGATGTTTAGACTGGACCGATGAGGAAAAAGTTACCCTGCTACTACAAAAACTGGGTACTGATGAAAACACCAAGTATGCAAATCTAATTCTACCAAAAAAAACCGGAGGAGGTTTCGTTCGAGGAAACAATTAGTACCTTGTCGAAAATATTTGATAAAAGGGATAGCCTATTTCACTCTAGATACAAATGTTTGAACATTCAGAAGGCAGAAGCTGAAGACTATCTAGAATATGCTTGCACTGTGAACTGTTTATGCGAATCATTTAAATTGAATGAAATTTCCGCAGACCAATTTAAATGTTTAATCTTTGTACAAGGTCTCACAGCACCAAGGGACAAAGATATACGTTCACGGATCCTAACAATTATGGAGGCGGATCCTAACATAACATTGCAAAAAGTCACTGAAGAGTGTCAACGTCTGATTAACATAAAGAAAGACAACACTCGCATTGAAGAGAAAAATATTTTTAAGGTGCAGCAAGTAAAAAGGCAAGGGACCACAAGAAAGTCCAGGTTCCAAGAACACAGGATCCTTAAAGGATACAAAGACCCAAAGCTAAAGTGTAAATGTTGTGGTAGTTTAAGACACAACAATAAGACCTGCTGGTTTAGGAACAAAATATGTTATGAATGTGGTCTCAGAGGTCACAAGGGAACATACTGTGCCCAGAAGAAAAGACAAGGGACCGATAATGTAAATACGCTTCGCATGAATAAAGAAAAAAGCTGCGAAAGACGGAAATATGTTGATGTTCGGATAAATGGACATCTGGTTACATTGCTTCTGGATAGCGGTGCAGATATTAGTATTATAAATGAAGATATATGGAAAAGGATAGGTCGACCTGAATTAACGAAAACCAGAAAGACGGCGAGAAGTGTGTGCGGCAAAAGATTAGAGTTCAAGGGAGAATTAAAATGCAAAGTGACATTCGCTAACCAGACTCATAAATCCAAAGTGTACGTCGTACCAGGAAAGAATACATGCCTGTTTGGGGTAGATTGGATTGTCCTGTTTAATTTATGGGAGAAACCCATAAATTCGTTTTGTAACGTTTTAACTGCAGAAAAAGCAAACCAAAGGGAAGACTTCCTGAAGGATTTGAAAACTGAATTTCCCAATGTTTTTGCCGAAGGACTAGGACTCTGTATTAAGACAGAGGCAAAATTTGAATTAAAGAAAAATGCCACTCCAGTATTCAAACCTAAAAGGAATGTGCCTTTTTCAGCGATGGACGCAATCGAAAAAGAGTTGGATAGACTTCAACAACTGGAAGTCATTGAAAAAGTTAACCACACAGATTGGGCAAGTCCAACCGTGTATGTAAAGAAAAAAAATAACAGAATAAGGGTCTGTGGAGATTTTTCAACGGGTTTAAATGACTGTCTATTGGACCATAATTATCCCCTTCCGTCCGCAGAAGATCTGTTCTCTAAGCTTAACGGAGGAAAAATTTTTTCTAAGATAGACCTCTCAGATGCTTACTTGCAAATTAAGATCAGCGATGAATGCTCCAAATACTTAGGCATAAATACTCATAAGGGCATTTTAAAGCTAAAGAGGCTTCCTTTTGGATTAAAGGTTGCTCCTGCTATTTTCCAGCAAATTATGGACACGATGCTGGCAGGGTTGGAATTTTCAATGGCCTACCTTGACGATATCCTAATTAAAAGTGAAAATTTGCAAGATCATAAGAAGCATGTAAAAGAAGTATTCAAAAGAATACAGGAATTTGGTTTTAAATTGAGCCCAGAAAAATGCGATTTTTTTATGAAAAAAATTAAATATCTAGGTCAAATAATCGACAAAGAGGGTCGAAGACCGGATCCACAAAGGACTGAAGCAATTGAAAAGATGCCTGCTCCAGATTCAGTGACAAAATTAAAATCGTTTTTGGGATTAGTTCAATACTATGCAATTTACATCCCTAACATACATAATTTAAGAGCTCCTCTTAACGAGTTACTGAAAAAGGGTGTTAAATGGAACTGGAATAAGGAATGTGAATCTGCTTTCCAAAATATCAAAAGATGTCTACTGTCAGACTTAGCATTGGCACATTTCAATCCAGAAAAGGAACTAATACTAGCAACGGACGCCAGTGATTACGGTGTTGGCGCTGTATTACTTCACAAGTATGAGGATGGTAGGACAAAAGCTATCGCCCATGCTTCAAGAACGTTGGTTGCAGCGGAGAAAAATTACAGCCAAATTGAAAAAGAGGCGCTGTCGATAATATTTGGAATTACAAAGTACAATCGATTTCTCCATGGACGATCTTTTATTTTGCAAACCGACCATAAACCCCTACTTACCATATTTGGATCAAAGAAAGGCATTCCCACACATACTGCGAATCGATTACAGCGATGGGCTGTAACCCTCTTAAACTATCAGTTTAAGATGGAACATGTATCCTCAAAAAAGTTAGGACACGCAGATGCATTATCACGGTTGATCCCTAAAAGAAGCGAAAGTTTCGAAGAAACGGTAATTGCTGCGCTTAAAGACGAAAGTGAATGTACAAGTTCAATGTGTAATATGATACGTGAACTTCCGGTAACTTTCGAAAAAATAAAAAAAGAGGCAGTAAATGACATTTTCATTAAGAAAATGAAAAATCAATTGGGATGGATAAAAAAAAATAAAAAGGTAGATCAAACAACGCCTTTTTCCATCTGTGAAGATGTGCTCATGTATGGTGAGAGGATCGTAATTCCACTAACGTTACAGAGGAAAATTCTGAAGGAATTTCATACAGGTCATCCGGGCATTTCGAGAATGAAATCCCTTATGAGAGGATATGTGTACTGGCCTGGTATGGACAAGGAAGTTGAAAAATGTGTCAAGACATGCAGAGGATGTCAATTAGCAGCTCGAGATCCTCCAGTAAAAACGACGCCATGGCCAAAGACGGACCTACCCTGGTCACGTCTGCATATTGATTATGCGGGACCTATAAATGGTTATTTTTACTTGATTATTGTAGATTCTTTTTCAAAATGGCCAGAAATATTTAAGTTTAGACATCCAACAGCAAAAAACACTGTGAGTGCGCTTAATGAAATTTTTAGCCGTTTTGGAGTGCCAAAAACCTTAGTGAGCGATAATGGAACAGCATTTACTGCTCATGAATTCAAAGAATTCTGTGACTCACTAAATATTCTACATATGACAACACCTGTGTACCATCCACGATCGAATGGGTTGGCCGAAAAATTTGTAGATACGTTTAAAAGGGCACTTAAGAAAAATCTTACTACGGACACAGACGAACAATGTATTCAAACATTTTTAGCAATTTACAGGGTGACACCAAATCCTAATAATAATGTCAATTCTTCCCCGGCTGAGCTAATGTTTGCAAGAAAGATAAGATCTGTCTTCGATAGGCTGCTACCAGAGAAAAAGAAAGTTTTCAAAAAAGAAAACCTTAATACCAAGTGCTTCTCCCCAGGTGAAAATGTATATTTCAAAAATTTTCAAAATGGACGAAATCAGTGGGTTGAAGGTATTATCAAAAAAAGGATTGGGAGCATGGTCTATACCATCCAAGGATTAAGTTTTGTCTGCAAAAGACACAGAAATCAAATACGTCCCAGACTGTCTCCAAATGTGGAAGAGACACCAATGGAAACATTGTGCGATATTTTTGATATACCAAAACCAGCGTGTGTACCGCAAACAATGAATATTTCGCCTGAACCGACCATACGGGCTGGACAGAAACCTTTACCCCGGGTAACGCTGACCAGAAGGAAAAGCGCAAGAAAGAGAAAAGTTACCAGGAGATTAAGCCCTGACCCTAAAAGGAAGAGGTATTTAAGCTAAAATCAGGAAGATTTCAGCTTCAGGGGGAGGTGTTGTGAAGGAACATAACTGGCTATACACCGGTTACAAACTATATATATATATTGGACTGTTTGGCAGACAGCGGCAGACAGCGGCAGACAAGCAGTCGCAGTAAGACGGATAGTCTTACGTGTTGATTATCAGACTTTCTTCCCCATACTTGTTACTATGTACTTCTATTTACCTTAGGCGAGCAGCCTTACGTTTCTGTATTATAAATAAACCCCATTACACATACCACTCGGTGTAACTCACGTTTGTCTTTATTTCCTAAGTATTTAGGAATATAACACTATATTTATTTGAGAAACAGTTTGAATAGGCGTCTGAATCGGAACACCTAGCTCGATAAGGATTACCATGATAGACACATCAAACTACTCTACGACAGCGAGAAAAAGACGTTGACAGTCTAAAGACGTGAGCAACATTAAACATGATTAGTAACAATGAATTTATGAATGCCTCAACGGAGAGAGATGGATGGAGAGCCGTAGCCGTCAGGACACCACTTGATGATGATAAAGGATTTAACGTCTGACTTGTCTTTTGCGCATTCTAATGCTAATTAAAAGATATACCTTACAATAGATGCACCCAGTAACTTGGGTGTAGGGACCGTTTTACTACACTAGAATTGTCATTGGCAACAATCCTCGAAACGAGAACACAACCTGGGAATAAAGGACGTGATTAGCCAGCTGAAACTAACGACAAAACATGGGTAGGAGCTGGCGGTGTGGGTCAAGAACAACACATTTGTATTCTGTGAAACTTTTGTGACTAAATGAATATAAACCGATGAATCTCTTTATGAATTCATAACATTACTGAACGATTTCTATAGGGAATATTTTTCGACTGGATAATTCATATATTTCGAAAACAGGTGGTTTTTTTTTTTTGCGATGTTCATATTTATGTGGCTTTTTTTAGTTGTTGTTGTTGACTGTGATGATGATGATGATGATGATGATGATGATTTAAATGACGATGATGGTACTAAGCAGATAGAATATGCACAAAAGAAAATTGAAAAGGAAAACATTTCTTTTTCTGAGACATTTTTATAAATTAACTAGCAAGGAGATCCGACGTTGCCCGGGATTGAATAATGATCAACGAATGTTTCACACTCTCATATTTTTATTGTCATCGCAATTGGTGAAATAGTCCATTTTTTTTCTAATCAAACCGATTGAATGCCTGCTCTAGTTGGGGATTCATGTCAGTGCACCGAGAGGAAGCTTTACATGCTTCTCCACAATGACTTAATCCGTAAACTTTTATTCAAGCTATTTTATATGAAAAATAATTTTATAAAATAAATAGGAGATTCTCTACAGTGCAATGTAGACTACAATGTAGTCTACATTGCACTGTAGAGAATCTCCTATTGATTTTATAAAATTATTTTTCATATAAAATAGCTTGAATAAAAGTTTAAAATGCAAAAGTCAAATATCACGCTTCAGTTGTGCTATAAACAGAAACATTCATTTCGAACGTGCCTATGTCATATCAAAGAACTTACTGTTGATTTTTTATGTCTGGCCTTACTGCTTGTGCGGTGATAATAGCTTGAATTTAAGTTTACAATGAAAAAATGTCAAGTATCATGATGCAATTATGCTTTAAACATAAACATTAATTACGAACGCGCTCCTGTCATCTCAAAGAACCTGAAGTTGATTTTATATGTCGGACCTTTCGGATTGTGTGGTAATAAAACCTCTCAAATACATTTGTGATGTTAGGCCGTGTAAGGTGTTAACTTTGGCCAAAATCACCTGTTCTTTCTTTCCTCGGATTTTTTTTCAATTATCGATTATCGATACTTATAGAATACATTCCGGTGCTTATGTAGTTTTGGTACCGCGCTATTTTTATATAGTTTTTCTCATGTAAAATTCAAGTTTCACGATATCTTTTTTTAAAATTAAATTGTTAGGTGGAAGCACAGAATAGTTACAAAAACCCTCCATTAGTTAAGAATGGCTTTCGAGATAACGTTATTATTTCAGCATGGTGGCAAATTACACAAGTACTTACGTTCCGATACAAAACCTATCTAAGAACACTACCAGGCACATAAAGTACCTTCGTGTGAAATTTTATAAAAATCAGTCCAGCCGTTTTCAAGTCCATAAGGAACGAACGCCTATACATACGCACGCAGAGAAAAAAGTTTCTTTTTATTTAATAATTGATTCTCTTACGCTGTTTATGACGTACCATACTCGTATCGTTATACACAACTATTAGATGCATATATGCGACTGGAGAGCGCTTGAGAATTTCATCCTCTTAGAAACTTCCTTCTCCGGAGGATGTCAGTTCAACCTGCTGCAATGCTATTAGATGTAAATCATTTTATCATAGCTCACAACAGAACAGTTCTTATTTTATTTTTTTTATATTTTTAAAAAATATTATTATTCACCCTCAATCAGTGTTATTGCGATTAAAGCGTAAGGGATTACTGTAATAGTTGAAAGATTTATAGAGGGCAAAGCTGGGTAACATTTTGAACAGCAAAATATTTGTTCACATTACATTTAAATTTCTCCACGTGAGCATGGTTGGAGAAACAGGAAGAAGGAAGACAAAAAGCGAGGAAGGACACTATATGAAGAGAAAATCTTTAGGTATGTACACTTGAGGAAACAGCTCACCGAACTTTCTGGCCACGGTTATGGTCTTTGGTGTGGTTTCAAGTGAGGGCCACATCATGTAACCTTACATTTTCATAGTCGCTGGCAAACCTGGGGTGTGGCAGCAGGACTCGGCGTCGACTCACAAGTCCAAAGAGACTCAGGCTTAGCTTCAGAAGGAGTGCTACAATTTTGCACCCTTCTCTAACTGCCACCCTTCCTCCGACCTGAATCTGCTCAATTTTGTTATCATGCACAAAGGATGGGTTATAACGAGTAAAATCTTTGTATAGATGAATAATGCCTACGTTAAATTTCTTAAAAACACAGATAGAAATTGAGACACATGCATGCAAGTATCGAGGCGATGATTGAGGCTGAAGACGGCTATACTGAATCGATGTCAGCTCTACTACTTAATCAAGTTACCTGAAATGTTGTTTTCTTTAGGGCGACAAATTTATAGTTCCACCTCTTAGACAATGTTCTAATCATAAAATTCAATATTTCCTGAGAAGAAATCACCTTTATAAAATTAGTGTAAATTTTAAAATATTGCGAAGAAATTAAAAAGTTTACATTATATTGAAAACGTACTATAAAAATGGCAAGACTATAAAAGACATTCAATATTAGCAAGTTGTTATAAACATTGTTTATGATTGTAAATTATGTATATTTTTAAATTCTTACTTTTAATTTAATAGTGAAGAATAAAATTAAAAACTCATATTTGTCGCCTGTTTCAAGAGATCGGCGCCCGCAAGTCGGAGAAGGATGTCGCCATATTGTCGACATCTTTTTCTTTATCGCTTCTTGCAATTGCTGGAATATCTCTTTTCATCTCTTTTGTCCTCACGTAAAATACCGACCACGATAAAAACGAATACTCTTGAGAATCTCTTTTGAATACGAAAAAAAGAAAAGAAAAGCGAAAAATGATTTTAAAAATCTATGCATCAAATGAACAAACCAATAAATTAAAAATGGCGACTTAATTTTATAAAGAAAAATACAAAAACGTGACAAAAAAAAAGGCTCATTCTTAAGATGCGTCCATTAAATCTATGCGTTTGGTTTCGAAAAAGCTATTTCAAGTTCACACATGCCATTAAATACTAATTATTAATATTTTGTTGGTTGGTTGGTTGTTTTTGTTTTACGGCATATCAACCCTTTTCAGGTTATTTAATGCCGAATCCAGTTATTTTGAAGAAAATTTTTTTAATAGAATATATATTTTTTTCAAGTCAGTTTCTATTTAACCCATAGTTGGGACCCTAACAGGTACTACCACTCCGGGTCAGAGTGAACCTGGGAGCAATGGCAATTAAAGGGTGGCTCCACACTCCCCAAAGCCCGCAAGATGGGGCCTCACCACTGGATATAGTTTAAGGTCATATCCAGGACCATTAATATTTTATAATACTTATAATTATTAACATTATAATACTAATTATATATAATTAGAACCGGGGGGGGGCACCCGGTTTGGCTCGGACGTAAAATACGCTTAAATATGATATTTTTATTTGTCCAGATTTTGTATATATTTTTTATAGAGTTCTGATTTCAGAAGTTACAAATAGAAAAGAAGTATTTAGGTGCCATCAGCTAGAATCGAAATCGAAACTGTAGCATTCAAAGCTGGTGACGTAACAACTGTAGCAACGTGACAAGAAATAAAAATTAAAAATAAACTAAAATGAATCTACAAAATGTTTAATGATATTTTTTCAATTTTGATTCATTTTTAACCAGCTAAAAATCCATAACAGAACGACCCGGAAAAAATCCAATCATTTGAGGCCCCTAGCGCCGCTCTGCGAGCTTTAGTTTCGGGGGAGATAGACTTTGAAAATATGGAGATAGACCGACAGACAAACCGACAGATAGACAGACCGACAGCAGACATATAGCCGTTTATATATTAAATTCGTATTATATATAATATAATAGATATATTGTATTTTTATATAACAAATATATATATATATATATATGTGTATATATATATGTATTTATATATATGTATTTATATATATATGACATATTTATTATGTATTATTATATATGACATATTTATTATGTCATATATATATGATATAATATATGTTATGTCGTATATATATATTTATATACGATGACATTAGTATATATATATATATATGACATGCATTACTATGATATATATATATATATATATATATGACATGAAATATATATATATATTTATTAAGAGGTCTATGTGATAAAAAACAAGGATAAAGAGTGCTCAATACGTTCGTAGAGCCAAATATTTTTTGATCTATTACAACCTCATGTGTATCAACTTAATTCATTACAAATTGTTTCAATGGACAGGATAAAAAATTATCCGTCCATATCGTCAGATGATTCAAGTAAAAATAAAAATAAAATGGAAAGATGTGTTTTTTTGTCATTACATATGGATATTAAAAATTAAGAGAATGGAAGTAAGAAAGAGAGAAAGGGAAGAAAGGAAAAGAGGGGAAGCAATAAAAAATATAAATGAAAATAAAAATTTGTAAAATTTTAAAGATAAGACAAGGCAACAGAGGGGGCGGGGGAAGAAAAGAAAGAAAGAAAGAAATTGATAGTTGAGCGTGTCAAAAAGTTTGTTGTGTTCTGGATGATGACCTACATGTGTCTCAAATCGGAAACGGAATTTAAAAGTCAGCGATCATCTACGACGACGGTGGTGTGGAGGTGGAGAGAAAGAGCTAAGATGCGCCCTGTTAATTTGGGTAAACAGATGCGTCCAATATAGCTCATATAAAATCTCTTTGATTAGGAAATCAATAGATTCTGTTGGGTAGATTTTAGAAATGGAGTCGAGTTTAGAGAAGAAAGGGAAATAAATAAAAAAAGAATAAGAATAAATGAGTTGTTTGGAAAAATAAAGTATGTGCTACGCAGCGGTGTTGAGTTAGTCTAGAATTATGGGGCTGTTAAAATGGTTGGGAATAGGGGTGTTAGATTACAGGGCAATGTTAAGAAAATACTAGGAGATGAATTTTAAAGGATGTGGGATTTTGTAGTAGTTTCAGACATTCAAAGTTTTAACTACATAGGTTTAGTAATTTTATTAAAAAAAAATTGTAGTTATTAATGGAGGGATATTACACATAACTGTATTTGAAATTATTAGTAGAGAATTTAACGCATAGATATGGGAGAAGACAGGGAATTTGAAGTTTGACCGTAATTACATTTCTAAGAATTTTTCTAGTTAATAAAATGTGTGGTAATCTATAATATAAAGCTGAATGTCTGTGTGTGTGTGTGTCTGGTCACGAATAGGCTCCTATATTGTTGACTATTATAGAAAACTGATCACATATAATGATAGAAGATGTATCGAGACACAGAAATGGATATGTTTGATCTGGCATAGTGACGATTCATTAAAATTGTGAGGTCTGCGTACGCGCCTGGTTCACAAAGTATGGAAATAAAAAATTTAAAAATAAAAAAAAACGCTTACAAGTGTTTTTGATATAGATGTACATAATAGTACCTTGATAAGTATGTTTTAAATTAAATAGCGATGGTATAATAAAATTGTGGGGTCTGCGTTCGCGCCAAGCCTCGATGGAATGGAAATAGGCACAAACTTTAATATAGACTTTTCATATCTATCTGCGTAAGTATACTTTGATAATTATGTTTCAGTTTGAAGAAATATGGTATAATAAAATTATGGGGTGTTCTTTCGCGCCTGACCTCCACAGAATGAAAATATGTCACAAAGTTTAACAAGGTTTTTTAACGTAGATCCACAGAGTATTGTGGTAAGTGTTTCTGTGTACAGATATGGTATAATAAATTATGGGGTTTATGTATTTTATTTTTACTTTCATCATATTTTGCTTTGGTTTTGATACCCCCAAATTCGAAGCTATCTCTTTACAACCCTTCCTTTTCATAACGTATCATACTTTCATAAATCAGAGACCATTTTCTGTAGGCTGTTTTTTAACCCAGTCAACGACGGGTACTTTAGGTAAATGTATAAGGGGGATGAGATAATATCAAAGGAGTAAAATAGATAATTAAAAATTAACAATTGAGAATTAATGTAATCTGCTTAAAAAGTAATAAAGTAAAATAGTGTTTAATGTAATAGTTGTGAGTCTCTTTAACACTTTATCCTAATCCTAAACCTACTAAACCATATCTAACCATGCATTCCTAAACTTACAAAACCATATCTAACCATACATTAACTCGTCTCTCTCAATCCAATACTGTAGCAAATTTAGCTGCTTCCACTGCATGAATTTTTACCTATACCCTCTCCCAGCAAAAATGAAAATAAAAAGCATAGTAATGTCCTTTTTTAACCACGTTTGAGGAGTGAAAATTTTCTGTAGAAGTTAACCTAAATACCCGATTTTTCCAGGAGATATTAACCTAAATAACCAATAAATATAAACTACCCATGCGGGGTCGCAGAAATACCTGGATTAGGACCCAGGCGCTGGGCGAACCCCCTCGGAGCTGATGGACCCGTAGGTCTTCCCAGGTCATCCGTCTAGGAGAAGGAAAACTCTGAAACTGAACCTAGGGGAGGGAGGCCTCTTCAGTCCTGGACGACAACCTTCCTAGAGCTGGTGACTCAAACAAATCACCGGTTGGCAAACCTAAACTGCTTAAGGAGGAGATAGGCTCTGTCTATCGCCCGGCTTTCATACTCTTTCTTTGCCTATTGGCCAGGCGTAGAGGTACTATCACAGGGATACGTCTGAATCACCCAGTGGTTGACCTTGTTTCCTGACTAGGGCAATGAACGCCACTTTTCCCCGCTCCCGCCACATCCCATCCCCCTAAACTGGACACAGTGGGGTGCTTCAGTGCCATATATGTCGGTGCAGTTGGACTGGGCTGGCTTTGCCTAATGGATTGAGGGTACCGGATTGACAGTTCATGGCTGCTGTTTCCGACTGATAGTACAGGTGCCCTAACTCTTTGGTAGCGCTTAGAGCGGCTGCTCCATCAACAGTTGTAAAATATCGGGATGTTTGTAGTGCCATGTCGCGCATCGAAAGGGATCCTGCACTCATCCCGGGGGCTTTCCTGAGGCCACAATCCTGTGGGTGAGGACAGCTGATGGTCTACTTGTCTGGTATTCTACACAACTACTTTTCCAGCACCCCCTCACTCACTCACCCTAACTGAAACTTTTAAATAAAATAAAATGAAATGACAGCTCAAACAAAAGTTACGTTTAAACCAGGACAAAACTCAAAGAAAACCAACCTGCCTCGTCCCTTGGGGCTTGCATTTACTAATATCCGCGGGCTTAGAACTAACTTAGATGATGTTGAGTCATTTCTCCTTGTAAACCCCCCGGATATCTTAGCATTAAGTGAAACTAACCTTCACTCCTCCATTCCCTCTAACCACTTTAACATGCCTGGTTATCTCCCACTCTACCGTAAGGACTCGGACAGACATATGCATGGGCTTGGAGTCTATATTCGTAACACCCTCCTCCTGACTAGAGAAATAAAACTAGACTCAGAGGACCAGGCCTTTATGTGCTTCAGACTAAATATGCAACACAATATTAGCTACTTGTATTTTCTCTACCGCTCTCCCTCAAACCAAGACTGTACCCTAATAAACAAAGTCTCACACAGCATAGATATAGCACTCTCCCTCGATACTGGCGCACAAATACATGTATTTGGTGACTTCAATGTCCACCACAGTAACTGGCTAGGATTCTCTAATCACACAGACGTAGCTGGTAGCGCAACACATAGCTTCTCTATATCCCATTCCCTATCTCAGTTGGTTACATTTCCGACACGTTTCCCAGACCAGCAAGATCAACATGCCTCACTTCTAGATCTATTTCTGACAACGGTTCCCAATGACTGTACAACAAATACCCACAGCCCACTCGGGAATGCTGATCACGCTATGATAATTGTAGAAATCAGCCTAAATTCTCGCCCTAAAACTGAAGACACACTACTCAAAACAACGAGGTATTACAAAAAGGTTGATTGGGAAGATATCAGGGAACTCATCAGAGATGCCCCATAGCAAAATATTTTTACTCTTCCAGCGGAACAGTGTGCAAATGAGACCACTGAATGGTTCAAAACTGCAATTGAAGCACATGTTCCCGCACGGAAATTCTATAGCAAGCCCCACTCTCCCCAATGGTTTACTTCTGCTTGTGCAGCTGCCATTTGTCAAAGGCAGCATGTGTTCCGCAGATTCAACCGACATAAGTCCAGCTCAAATAAACAGACGTTTATAGAAGCTAGAAATAATTGTAAGAGAGTGATAGAGACAGCTAAGACAGATTACTCTGAAACCACCAGAAAACGCATCGAAGCACAGAAATTAGGAACCCGGGATTTTTGGAAAATCTACAATAGCGTAGTAAATAATGGACAGTCAACTATTTCCCCACTATCAAACAATCATGAGGTTGCTTGCACGCCAACTGACAAGGTTAATCTGCTTGCCAGTCAGTTTGCCTCAAACTCCACACTGAACTCGGTACACCACTCACTCCCTGATTTTCCTCTGCGAACAGACGCCAAACTAGACGATTTGAAAATCACCCCTTCTCAGGTAAATGTATTATAAAAAACCTAGACACCTCAAAAGCATGTGGACCAAATCTCATTCCGGCTGTTCTATTAAAAAAATGCTCTGCCGAGGTTGCTCCAGTTCTGTCCAAACTTTACAATAAATGCCTTAACGAATCTTGCTTTCCCGACTGCTGGAAAACAGCCTCTGTAGTACCAGTCTTCAAGAATTCTGGTGAAAGAACTGACCCACTAAATTATCGCCCCATTAGCCTCCTCCCGCTTTTCGCCAAAATATTTGAGTCCTTAGTTAATCAAGCCCTAGTCCAGCACCTAACAACTGCTAAACTCCTGACTGACAAACAATATGGATTCAGGCAAGCCCGTTCAACAGCAGATATCTTAACTGTAGTTTCTGAACGTATATACCGTTCATTGGACAAAACAGGGGAGGGTAGAGCGGTGGCCCTTGATATATCTAAGGCTTTTGACAGGGTATGGCACGATGGTCTTCTAAAGAAAATTAGATCATATGGAATCACTGGAAGAATTCATAATGTAATTAAATCCTTCTTAAGTAAGAGAAAAATCCAAGTTGTCCTCGACGGTCGTACATCTAAACAAGATGACATAAATGCGGGAGTACTTCAGGGGTCTATCTTTGGCCCTCTATTATTCCTGATATTCATAAATGACCTCCCTGATAAAATTGTTTCGGAGATGGGTATATTTGCCGATGACACCAGTCTGTATAACAGATATGAAGTGAAAACAAATGAACACATATCCAAGGAAATGGCAGAAATACTAGAGGATGACCTCCAATCTGTAGTCAAATAGGGACAAAAATGGATGGTCACATTTAATGCTGCTAAAACTAAGCTTGTTTCCTTCAATAACTACAAGAAACCTTCTCTACCACCAATAGCAATGGCCAAGAACACATTGCCTGAAAGTACTTCTTTTAAACTCCTCGGCCTAACGTTTACAGGGAATATGAACTGGAATAGATACATTGAGAGCATTGCCAAGACTGCTGCAAGGAAGGTTGGCTCCCTCTACCATGCTAGAAAACTACTTACGCCTGACAGTATCCTATACCTCTATAAGGCCAATATTCGCTCATGTATGGAGTACTGTTGTCACATCTGGGCTGGTGCATCTGCTGCTTGTCTCTCGCTCCTGAACAGGGTTCAAAAGAGAGTCGCCAACCTGATAGGTCCTGAACTGTCATCTAGGCTTCAGCCTCTGTCCCATCGACGAGATGTTGCGTCCCTCCGCCTGTTCTACAAATACTTTAATGGTGAATGCTCTGACGAACTGCAAACACTTGTACCTCCCCGACGTAACTACCCCCGACAAACCCGACAAGCCCAACAAGCTACTAAGTCTCATCCCTTTACAGTAGGGATCCCTAGGTGCAAGAAAGCCTTTTACTCCAATAGTTTCTTCCCCAGAACTGCGGGTCTTTAGAACTCCCTTCCGGGATTCTGCTTTCCCAACTGCACTGATATGCAGAAGTTCAAATGTAATGTTAACAAACATCTTTCTACTCATCTCCCTTCATAATGACCCCGCTAATTAAGTCCCTAATAGTAGCCCCCTGCTTCAAAGTGACACTGTGCCTTGTTTGGAGTGAAAGTTGAATAAAAAAAAAAATAAAAAAAACTTCAATAGGATATGAATTTGCTAAGAAGGTGGGATTTGTAATGTCTACAAACAATTGACGTTTCATGGTTAATACTTTATCTCTATCTTTAAAGTTAGCAATGAATATTTTTCATGTAAACAAAGAAAGCAAGAGGCATATAAAGATTTAGAGATATTCGATTTTTTTGAGAATTTCCCATTTAGTGGGTAGTTAATAAGGTTTTGTTGTGGTGATTGAGATTATTGGAGGAGCATTTGTGAACTCTAAAACGGTCTTTAAAAGAGGTTTCAGGAAGTCCAATGTAGTACTTTTTATCATTTAGGTTTTCTATTGGGGCGATAGTGGCTTTGTATACAACTGTAGGCATTATTGTTCGCTTGGACAATCTTATTTATTTGTGCAGTCGTAGTTTTTCGGGTTACTGACATTATTGTAATTATTGCTGCCGTTATTAAGTATTCTATTATTACGTTTTTTTTAAAATTATTCTTTCTACGTAATCACTGTAACTGTAGTTGAGTTTTATAGTGTTTTTTATTAAAGATTTTATGTAATATGTTATTTGGGGGAAGTGGGTGTTAACTAATTTGAAGAATTGTTTCCCCAGTTTATCTTTAATCATTATATTAAAAGAAGGGTTGAACCAAATAATTTTTCTAGATCTGTGTTTTTTATTGTTGGGGTGTTGGTTCAATATAGTTGATGGTGGTATCAGTATATCCACTATCTTTTAGCGCTGCTTCAAAAAAGGGGTTGTGTTTATTGAACATTTCCCGTTTTGATGAGTCTGTAATAATTCTATTTTCGATGGATTTGAGGATGCGGTTAATGATATGATGATAACGATCAGGGATATTTGTTTACATTGGATTAAAAGATGGCCATATATTAATCTGCAGGAAGGCACTTCCGTGCTAATGTCTTCCAAAGAAGCTCTGTTCAGACAATTTCGACAATTTCGTTTTTTTTTTTAACACGGGAATCACCACTTATCAAGGCCCGGAAGCCACTCAAGGATAACGGTTAATGGGTATACATTAGTCAATGTGATTATGGCGTAGTAAACATAAGTAGTGGGAATTTTGTGAAGTGCATTACTTAGGGGGATGGGTCATCAAGAACTTGCTTACATTGGACTTGAAGACAATCAGATTGTAATCAGCTGGCAAGCAGGCAATCGGAAAAGAGATCCATAGGCGTGCAGTTCTAAGAAAGAAACTTTGTTCATGGAATCTGCATTTAGATTTAGGCACAGATAAAGAGCGTGGGAAATTTTTGAGAGTGTTTTTCATGAAAGTTTGGCGAGGGAGGACCATAGATTGAAGTTAAGCTGCGCATTTACCATGAAAATAACGATAAAGCAGAGACAGCATCGCAACGTTCTGATAGAAAGGTATTCTTGCTACGAATGTCTTAACAGAAGGTTTCAAAGTTTGAAGCTAAATCGAGCACCTTATATGGAAATCGAGTAGATAGAGACTAGCAATGCGATTCAAGGCTTGTAAGGAACAGAAGTGGTCAACATCCACTGTATTTGGAAATCTATTTTGTGATTTGCCAATACAATATAGTGTCGAATACGGCATAATCAGGTTGACGTACCGGTCACCGCTGGATCACCGAAGTTAAGCAACGTTGAACCTAGTCAGTACTAAATGGGTGACCATTTGAGACTTCTAGGTGCGGTATGTGCTCTCCACTTATCTCGGCATTGTTTCCAGTCGTCCTGCACTTCTCCTTGCCACTGAATACAAACAGTACCGATTCAGGAGAGGTGTTGTTAGTGATTGCACAACCCCTGTCTCACAATTACACGCGCAGTTGCCTTTACAGGGGGTATCCTTTGTCTTTCGAGACTGAACGGAGGCATCGATAGAGTCTTTTGATCAGCACCTTCCCAGATGTGGCAGCAATACTCCATCATCCAGGCATGCACAGGAAGTATTTTCCGTTGTGGTAGAAAATGAGATCTTGCTGAAAATGTTTTACAGGTAGACATCAGATATTGAATATCAGTCAAGCACCTTCTCTGGAAACAAATATTGATTAGAGGGAGTAAATAGCAACGTCATTTTTCCGAGTAAAGAACAAACCGGATCGTCTCCACTAGATTCTGAAGTCATTTTTTTACTCTGTGAAAGTAAAAAAAAAAAAGAGCGCTCTGTACGGCGCTTCTGCAGATGTGGCACTGAGCGTTTGTCAATAAAAATGTTATTCAATATTTATTATTCGTATTATTTGGATTCATCGGACTACTGTTCTCATCTTGAGTGCGATCTTCACAACGTTTAGGTCGATGTAACCTCCGACCTTCTTCAGGTGTATTTTGTCGAACTGGTAATTTCGACGTAATTTCGAGATGAACTCTTTATTTACTTCACGGGTGTAGCATACTCTTTTTACGTCAGCCATGACTGAATTGAGGTCCTAAGTAATTCGCACATGAAGAAGGTGTGAGGTTACATCGATCGAAATGTTGTGAAAATCACACTCAAGATGAGAACAGTATTCTGATGAATCCAAGTAATACGAATAACCAATCGTCATGTCAAAAATTCAGAAACGTTAATATTAGTTATATATTGTGGCACTAAACCGATAGCTAGGAATTATGTCAACTAGTATGAATTTCAAGAATATTAACGAGTTCAGCGGTTAGTTCTCTAGACAAAACACGCCGTGTAACGTGTTCAATACCGGTTTCGAGGCCGTTCGCACCAGAGAGGCCGGGAGGACAAACGTGCCCAAGCAATGTAGGGATCTAAGTGAATCTCCTTGAAACTGTTTGTCAGTCGACCCATGTTTTTGCGTATGGGTTACCACTTATCAAGGCTCAGAGGCAACTCGAGGATAAGGTTTATTGGGTATACAGTAGTCAATGGGATTATAGCGTAGTAATCGTTAGTAGTGGAAATTTGGTAAATTCGATTACTTAGGGGGACGGTTCATCAAAAACTTGTTTATGTTGGACTTGAAGACATTCAAATTGTAGTCAGCTGGAAAGCAGACATACGGAACAGAGTTCCACATGCGTGCAATTCTAAGAAAGAAACTTTGTTCATGGAATCTACGTTTCGGTTTAGGCACAGATAAAGAGTGAGGGAAATTATTGATGGTGGTTTTGGCTAGATGAGTGTTTCTCGTGAAAGTTTGGCGAGGGTGGACCAGAAATTGCAGCTCAGACAAGCACTTGCCATGAAAATAACGATAAAGCAGAGACAGGCTCACAACATATCTTCTGTAGAAAAGAGGTCGCAGGTTTTTAATTAAGAAAGAAAAAAATTAATTGGAGCATTTCTTTAAAAGGTGTTAATCTTGGTCTCTCCCTTAGTGAACGAATCTCTCCCAAATAAAGCCATTTAAAACCGCCAACAAGTGTCCTTATGTCTCCATGCATGAATCTTATTCGTCTTAAATTAACAGAAGATCAATAGACAACACACACATCGGAAGCGACGCTAAAGAGATTGAAGACTGCATGTATGTACAAACGCTATTTATTTAATTAAAGTGTTTATTGATCACTCTCCAGCGATAGCATACACGTGCGTCGAGTACGAATTTATTATAAAATGTACGTGCCCCCTTTATGTGTGTCCCCCTTTAACGTTTGCTTGTTGTAACAACAATGATTTGATTATGAAAATGTTATATGTGTAACATAGCGCGGAAGCTCGTATTTTAATGCATGTGAAATGACGTCACCAGGAAAGAAAAAAGACTACAAAAAAAAAGAGAAAGAGAACGATCACGTTAGAGACGCGGATAACTTTCGCGATCGCGTGAAGGGCGCTCGCGAAGATGATCACGTGAGGGGTGTCACAGTAATAAAGAGAGAATGAGAAAAGAAATGCCGTTGCTACAAAGAACAAGCGAGTTGGAGTTATTTCCTATTCTTTGTGTTTGTCTCCTTTATGGCTGAAACGAACACACATAACGTGTGTTCGTTCCCGAACAACGTTACATATATTGAAGTTTGACAAACAGGGTATTAGACATATCGACAGACCAAGCTTCTAACTGGAGATATGTTGACACATTTTAAATTAGAAATAACAAAACGAAAATCATATATAAATGTATCAAGAATATAAATGTATTAAGAAAACGAAAAAAACAAAACAAAAACAAAACAAAACAAAAAAAAACAAACAAACAAACAAACAAACAAACAACAAACAATCAAAGCGAGGCTACGGATATTTCTAAACAGAAATGGAGAATCTGAAATCGAACAAAACGAAGCGTTATATAGAAACATAAGGAAACACAAGTGAATTAAATTCAATTGAATGAAATTATATTTGTTCAGAAAATAAGCGAGAAAAGACAAAAATTATTAAGGGAAATATAAGATTGGAAATAAAGTTTCAGTTTTATATGATTGTTGCCCTGCGGGAATAATCTGTTCGATTAATCGGATTGCATTTTGATGTTCCCCATAGGAGACATATTGTTTGCTTTTTCTATGAATACTCTGCGTTGAAACTGAAGGAAGAATAAATGAATGGGGGTGAAGAAGAAAACAAAAATGGTATAAATGCGTGCAATTATCGAAATACTCATGTTAAGGACAAGATGGCGGCGAGTTTAAATAGAAAGATTTTTTGTAGCGGTTTCTTACGATGCAGATAGCAGGAGTTGGCATTTCAGAAAAGAAGACAGACAACGAAGAATAATTTGTTTGTAGAAAAAGAAGAAAAAAAAAACAGAGAAATAAAATAAGAAGAAAAATAATCATAAGAGATAAACACATAAATATATATGAATTTAAAGAAAAACATAGCTTTGTAGATTTAGACAAGCACTTGGGTGAAATGCCGGCGCAATTACTGCGATAGCTTAGATCTATAAATGGCTGCAGGTACATGTAATGGCTCGTTCTGAGTCTGAGCTCAACACAACAAGCAAAAGTCACCTGTTTATTGATCTAAACAGCAGATTCCCAAACTCTTTCAGGTTGGCGTCTCCTTGGCACCCAGATAGATTTCTAGTGCAAACTCTCTCCATATACACGTGCGAAAGATTTTTATTTAAAAAAATATAAACAATAACAGCAACAACAAAGGTAAATAAAAAATATGTAATTTTAAAACAATCATTATTCCAAATAATAATAATAATAATAATAATAATAATAATAATAATAATAATAATAATAATAATATTTTAAAATCATTATTTTTTTAAATAATCATCATTTAAAATATGATTATTTTAAAATAATCATGACATTTTTAAATCATCATTATTTAAAAAAGAAATAACTATTTTTTAAATAACCATTACTTTTTAAAATAATCATTATTGTTTAAAAAATCATTACTTAAAAAAACAATTATTACACATAATTATTATAAAAATAATCATTATTCTTTTGAATAATCATTATTTTTTAAAACAATCATTATTTTTAAATAACCGTTGTTTAAAAAGTAACAATTATATTTTTCAAAGGTCGTCTTCTAAAATAAACATTATTTTAAAAATAAAAATTGTTTTTAAATAACTATTATTTTTAAAATAATAATTAATTTTTAAAATAATCCATATCTTTCTTGAATAATTATTATTTACAAAAATATTTATTTAAAAAATAATATTTTTTTAATAATAATTATTTTCAAAATAATAATTAATTTTTAAACAATTATTATTTTTCTTTAATAATCATTATTTAAAAAATAATTATAGTTTTAAAATAACTATTATTTTAAAAATGATAATTGATTTTTAAAATAATCATTATCTTTCTTAAATAATCATTATTTTTAAAATAATAACAATTATTTTAATAATAATTATTTTCGAAATAATAATTAATTTTTAAAACAATCATTATTTTTCTTTAATAATCATTATTTTAAAAAATAATTATTGTTCTTACATAACTATTATTTTAAAAATAATAATTAATTTTTAAAATAATCATTATCTTTCTTAAATAATTATTATTTACAAAAATCATTATTTAAAAAATAATTATAATTTTTTTAATAATAATCATTTTCAAAATAATAATTAATTTTTAAAACAATCATTATTTTTCTTTAATAATAATTATTTAAAAAATGATTATAGTTTTTAAATAACTATTATTTTTAAAATGATAATTAATTTTTGAAATAATCATTATCTTTCTTAAGTAATCATTATTAAAAAAATCTTTTTAATAATAATTATTTTCAAAATAATAATTAATTTTTAAACAATCATTATTTTTCTTTAATAATCATTATTTTAAAAAATAATTATTGTTTTTACATAACTATTATTTTTAAAATATTAATTAATGTTTAAAATAATCATTATCTTTCTTAAATAATCTTTATATAAAATAGTCATTATTTTTAAAATAATCATTATTTTTAAAATAATCATTATTTTTAAAATAATCATTATTTTCAAAATAGTAATTAATTTTTAAAACAATCCTTATTTTTCTTTAATTATCCTTACTTAAAAAATAATTAACTTTACTTGATCTTCATAGTTATGCCATATACATACATGCTAGCAGTTTTGGTTTCATTCAAATCAAAATCGACAATACAATAACAAAAAGAATAACCAAAAATATGTGACAAATACAATTTGGTTTAATAAAATATTTAGTTTGAAAAATCGTTGTTTAATGGAATGTGTGTACTTTTGATATGAATAAGTTGTCACTTACAAAACCCAAATGATAACGAGATTGCCAATTGGATGATTAGAAATAATATGCGAGCTTTGGAAACGATGCATTCGAAGAGGACGACTCGGCAAAGGTTTATTCGCATTTGACTTGTAGACGACCATAAAATATAACACAACCTACGGCCGCAGCCGAGATTGAATACACTACACGATTCTGTAGTGTAATTCAAATCGTCTCCGTAGCTGAATACTTGATGATTCGCTGGGGCTTTCAAGGGTATATTTTTTTTATCATAATGCTATCACTAGATGGGTTGCCTACCATGGTTTAAGAGAGGCCCATCTATAAATAAATTATTATTATGGGCTCTCAACTAGCTTTCACACAGGTTATCAAAGATCTAATTGAATACAGTCTGTGGTGTTCCCTGGAAGCTGAGTGACAACAAGTCTTTCAAGATTTTCCAGTACTCTCCAACTCTTTTGATACCATTTGCTAATAAATTTGCATGATCGCAACAGCTGCTTGCCATTGATTTCTCGTTGGCAGCGGTCATTGGTCTTTACTTGAATTTGAGTGGCAATAAGCCTCCCCAAGGTTCCAGTTCTCTTCGCACTTATACAATGGAAGTCTGGTCAGTGCTCACTCCTCTGTCTTTCCTTCCTCCTTGACTACTTGGCTATTTGTTTTTTTTTGGGGGGGGAGTGATGTAGCAATGGTGGATGGGGGTGGGTGGGTTAGAGAACTTATAGGTATGCAGCTTCAATGTTCTTGGTTCTATGAAGCGCTTCATGTTTTGTCTCTGTGGCAGTTTGTCTGGTCTACGCTTTTGGTTCGTGTGTGTAAGTCTCCACATTCAAAGGGTTTTCATTTATTATTATTATTATTATTATTATTATTATTATTATTATTATTAGTTTAAAATATAGCGAACGAAACAAGTAAGAGTTTCTCACCGAAATTTTAATTTGAACGTGAAATTCATGATTAAACAAGGAATTGTCTTACACATGTTTGGATGTTTTATGTTTCTGTTTTTGTGTACATTTTTCCGGTTATCAGCAATATCAGCGGCCGAGTTTTAAAAAATAGCAGAGAGGGCGGAGGAGAAGCGTTTCTAACTGAAATTAGAATTTAAAACTTGAATTCACGCTTAAACGAGGAATTGTCTTTCACATGTTTGGATGTTTTATGTTTCTGTTTTTGTGTACATTTTTCTGGCCAAAGCAGAGGAGTTAAAAACAAACGAACAAAGTAAGCTTTTCTAACTGAAATTATTATTATTATTATTATTATTATTATTATTATTATTATTATTATTATTGTCATTGTTCTTCTACCTATTATTATTATCATTATTATCATTATTATTATTATTATTATTATTATTATTTAAAAAAATTCCTTTATTGGTTATTACTATTATCACTAATATTATTACTAGTAGTAGTAGTGGTGGTAGTGGTATGTTTTTATTATTACTGTAGCTGTAATGGTAGGTATTGTTTTTTGCTGTCATTGCTATTGTTGTTTTTGCTGTTAATATTATTGCTACCGATATTAGTGTTGCCATTATCATTGTAGATTTTATTTCTATTGTTGTTGGTGGTGGTAATGGGAATAGTGGTGGTGATGGAGGAAAAAGGTCGGGAGGGGATCTTTGAATTTGGTGGGGAACCCTCCTAGAGATAATGTCTCGATAAAACTATCAGTGGTGGTGTAACCTTAAATTCACTAACCCCATTTATGGGAGAATGTCAAATCAAAATATTGAAAATAACGACGTGAATGAGGCTAGAACATCTTGTTATGGTCTCACGTCAGGTAGGTGTCCCACTGGTCAACAGGGTGGGTCTGTCGTCATCATACAACTGTTCGAAATTCTGAGGATGTAGCTGAAGAGGTCTCTAATTACTTCATCTGGCTGTGCGAAGAAACATGCTCATGAAAGTGTAACGACATATTAATGCTTACGTAAAACAAATAATATATATATATATATATATTAATTTATAAAGTATATATGGCGATTAAGCTACACTGAATATTCTGCGTTTCATCCACTTATAGGATTCGTCAGGCTTATGCGCGAATTCTGTGGTTGCTTCTTGTTTTTATATATGTTGAAGATTTCTGGTTAGCCAATCAGCTTTCTAGTATCCACCGTGCCCCTTCCTATCAGCCAATGGGCATGCATTTTATCGAACAAAGGATCTATTTAAGAGCTAGGTTAGTGGTTTAAGGTAGATCTTTTCCCTCCTTTTTTATATATATAAATATACCTATGTGTACACACATACATGCACATATATATACATATATATACACATATGTGTGATCGTTTATGTATATTCATGTTTAATTAATTTATTTATTTGTTTGTTTTCTATTGTTATTGTTAATTTTTAAGCTATTCTGTATCGCTATCTTAGAGAAAGTTTTATTTTGTGAACACAGTTGTTTGCTATTTCTCGTCTACAGTTTAATAGATTTTGAGGTTCTTTAAAGTACAGGATAGCAAATTTTTCATGGAGGCATAATTTACAAAAAAAAAAAAAAAAAGGAGGGAAAAGATCTTCCTTAAACCACTAACCTAGCTCTAAAACAGATCCTTTGTTCGATAAAATGCACGCCCATTGGCTGATAGGAAGGGGCGCGGTGGATACTAGAAAGCTGATTGGCTAACCAGAAATCCTCAACATATATAAAAACAAGAAGCAACCACAGAATTCGCGCATAAGCCTGACGAATCCTATACATGGATGAAACGCAGAATATTCAGTGTAGCTTAATCGGCATATATATTTTATAAATTACTAACTAGCTCTACCTACGTATTGAGCAATTTTGAAGTAAATACTTAAAGTTTACGCATAAATCTATACTTTCGTATATTAAATTTATGTGAGTAAATGAAGTAGTTATATATATATAATTTATACAATCAGAAAAAACAACACCTTTTTTTATTAGTACACAATTTTTGTTTTTATTATTTTTTATGACATGTTATTATATATTTTTTCTTAGTCTGACAGCTGTTTCGAAGGGTAAAAGGACAAACGGTTGTTTTAATTATAACATACCGAATTTTCATTATTTACCGTTCTCTTCGGAGACAATTAAAATCAATTAATTACAGTCAAAAAATTGTTTTTAAAACTCACATGGGGATGGAATTTTTTTATCGAGGTTGCCATCTTTAAAAATTTTCCATGGGTTTTTTTATAGATCTATATTTTCTTTTTGTTAGCCTTATTTTCGTATTTTTTGGTTTTTTAATTTCTTTCCAATTTATGTATCTAATATCAATTATGTTAATTCTGCATTCTTATTTTGTTTCTTCTTTTATTACGTTTGATTTATTATTTACGAAATTATTTAATTAATTTTTTAACTTCTTCTTAAGCTAGTAATTTTTTCCTTTTTTTTTCGTATCTCTTGGGTGTTTACGTTACATTTTATTTTTAGCCGTCTATACGTATTTTTTTCTGTTATTGTTTTTTTTTCTTCGTATTTATTTTATTATTAGGCTAAAATGGTTATCATTATGTACATATTTATTATTTCTTATTCTTATATTATGTTTTTTGTTAATTATTTTCGTTATTTCCAATTTATAATGTTTAGTGTCAAGTTTACGGTCTTTTCTGATTTTGCGATTAAAGGGAATTAACTCTATCAATTCTTTGTTTCTTATTTATCCAGTCATTAACTTACATCTTTTAGAATTTGTGCATTTACCTTATAATTTAGTAGTCAAAGGGAAATAACTTATTTATTTTTTGTTTCAATTATTAATCTTTGTCATTTTTGCTAATTTTTTTATTTATCATATTATTATTTATTAATCATGTGTATTTATGTTGTGTTCAGGTTTGTTATTTATAAGTTTATTTGCTATTCTAATATTTTTTATTCATTTATCTTAAACTCGGTTTTTTTGGTGAAAAGAAAATATTTTTGTTCAGTTTTTTGTCTATCTATTTGTTTACTTATTATCTATATCTTGATATTAGGAACTTATTTTTATGCAGACATATTTGTATGTTGTCTGTACGGTGATTTAACAATGAGTTTTTATCAGATGTTAGTATTTTGTAGGATTCTAGTAAACATAAGGAACATTTGCCTGATTTTGATGGATGATAACTTTTTGCCCTACCTATCACGGACCATTTCAAAGTGTACTCTATATTTTTGCTTTTTAGCTCAAGTATCCATTCCCCAAGTGCAGTGTCATTATTATTTTTCTTTCTATTTGTTTCCCTCCCACTATGGTTATTATTAGTATTATTAGTGTTTGATGTGTTATTTATTTTATTTCTGCTACTATTATTGTTTTTGTTAAATGATGAAATATGATTGTTTAGCCGGGTTTTAAACTGAGTGCTCGTACTACCAATGCATGCTTTTACACCTCTATTAGTTTTAACTTCACATTTATATACAACATCTGATACGAGGCAATTTCCTTCTAACGGGCATTCCATAGCTACACGGCAGTTGAATCCACAGTTTTCATTCCTATTATTTTCTAAGTTATTATTATTTGCTTTTTCTATTTTGGCTCTGTTCGTTCCTATTATATTTCTAATTAAATTTGGTGAGGTTGAGTAAGAAATTTTTACAGTGTTTTTGTTTATGATTTTACTTAATTTATTGCTTGGTGGAAAGTTTTTATCTATTATTTCATAGAATTCTTTTGGAATATTATTTTTAATATGTATAGAGTATGGGATGTTGAACCATGTTTGTTGCTTCCTCCTATTCTTTCTATTTGTGTTAGTGTTGTTCTCCCTTCTTATTGTTTTTTCACGAGTGCTGGTACTTATGTTGTTATCAGTTCTGTTATTTGTTCCTATTTTATTTCTATTTCTATTCATTACTCTATTATATGATATTATATTTACATTTGTCCTAAAGTTAGTGTGTTCAACATTATGGTTCTTTATGTACTGTATTCTTTTATTGTAACCTGATTTTTTTTATTGCTTCGTTATAGTACTCCCTATTTTCTGTTTACCTAAGATTAAACAGAAAATAACAAACCACCTATGGATATCCTCAGATGAAGTAATAGATTGGTTCAAAAATATAAGTATTAGAAGTAACAGTATGTTAATTAGCTTCGATATAGACGCATATTATCCCTCCATAACACCACAACTCTTTAAAGATGCAATATCCTTTGCAAAAACTCTCACTAGCATAACCAAAATAGAAACAGATATAGTTAACTTAGCGAGACGATCAATAATAAAATATGATAATAAACTTTGGACTAGGAATAACAGGGACCTAAACTTCGACATCACGATGGGATCGGCAGACTCCAATCAGGCAACTGATGTAGTAGGCCTATACATATTGCAGAAACTAAGTGAAGAGATTCCAGAGCTAAAAGGTGGGCTATATCGTGATGATGCTCTGTTTTACATAAATGGTAGTATAAGAATAGTTAAGAACACAAAATCTAAGATAAAGAAAATATTTAATGATTTAGGACTAACAATAACCTTCAATGAAAACTACAAAACCGTTAACTTTCTAGACCTTACCCTAGATATAATAAATAAAACTTATGAATCTTACCACAAACCTAACCAGGCATTGTACTACATTGATAATAGATCTAATCACCCACCATCCATGAAAGCTGCAATAATACCAAACATATCTAAAAGACTATCTAAAATATCAATTAATGAAGACAAATTTAACAAAAATAGGGAGTACTATAACGAAGCAATAAAAAAATCAGGTTACAATAAAAGAATACAGTACATAAAGAACCATAATGTTGAACACACTAACTTTAGGACAAATGTAAATATAATATCATATAATAGAGTAATGAATAGAAATAGAAATAAAATAGGAACAAATAACAGAACTGATAACAACATAAGTACCAGCACTCGTGAAAAAACAATAAGAAGGGAGAACAACACTAACACAAATAGAAAGAATAGGAGGAAGCAACAAACATGGTTCAACATCCCATACTCTATACATATTAAAAATAATATTCCAAAAGAATTCTATGAAATAATAGATAAAAACTTTCCACCAAGCAATAAATTAAGTAAAATCATAAACAAAAACACTGTAAAAATTTCTTACTCAACCTCACCAAATTTAATTAGAAATATAATAGGAACGAACAGAGCCAAAATAGAAAAAGCAAATAATAATAACTTAGAAAATAATAGGAATGAAAACTGTGGATTCAACTGCCGTGTAGCTATGGAATGCCCGTTAGAAGGAAATTGCCTCGTATCAGATGTTGTATATAAATGTGAAGTTAAAACTAATAGAGGTGTAAAAGCATACATTGGTAGTACGAGCACTCAGTTTAAAACCCGGCTAAACAATCATATTTCATCATTTAACAAAAACAATAATAGTAGCAGAAATAAAATAAATAACACATCAAACACTAATAATACTAATAATAACCATAGTGGGAGGGAAACAAATAGAAAGAAAAATAATAATGACACTGAACTTGGGGAATGGATACTTGAGCTAAAAAGCAAAAATATAGAGTACACTTTGAAATGGTCCGTGATAGGTAGGGCAAAAAGTTATCATCCATCAAAATCAGGCAAATGTTCCTTATGTTTACTAGAATCCTACAAAATACTAACATCTGATAAAAACTCATTGTTAAATCACCGTACAGACAACATACAAATATGTCTGCATAAAAATAAGTTCCTAATATCAAGATATAGATAATAAGTAAACAAATAGATAGACAAAAAACTGAACAAAAATATTTTCTTTTCACCAAAAAAACCGAGTTTAAGATAAATGAATAAAAAATATTAGAATAGCAAATAAACTTATAAATAACAAACCTGAACACAACATAAATACACATGATTAATAAATAATAATATGATAAATAAAAAAATTAGCAAAAATGACAAAGATTAATAATTGAAACAAAAAATAAATAAGTTATTTCCCTTTGACTACTAAATTATAAGGTAAATGCACAAATTCTAAAAGATGTAAGTTAATGACTGAATAAATAAGAAACAAAGAACTGATAGAGTTAATTCCCTTTAATCGCAAAATCAGAAAAGACCGTAAACTTGACACTAAACATTATAAATTGGAAATAACGAAAATAATTAACAAAAAACATAATATAAGAATAAGAAATAATAAATATGTACATAATGATAACCATTTTAGCCTAATAATAAAATAAATACGAAGAAAAAAAACAATAACAGAAAAAAATACGTATAGACGGCTAAAAAATAAAATGTAACGTAAACACCCAAGAGATACGAAAAAAAGGAAAAATTACTAGCTTAAGAAGAAGTTAAAAAATTAATTAAATAATTTCGTAAATAATAAATCAAACGTAATAAAAGAAGAAACAAAATAAGAATGCAGAATTAACATAATTGATATTAGATACATAAATTGGAAAGAAATTAAAAAACCAAAAAATACGAAAATAAGGCTAACAAAAAGAAAATATAGATCTATAAAAAACCCATGGAAAATTTTTAAAGATGGCAACCTCGATAAAAAAATTCCATCCCCATGTGAGTTTTAAAAACAATTTTTTGACTGTAATTAATTGATTTTAATTGTCTCCGAAGAGAACGGTAAATAATGAAAATTCGGTATGTTATAATTAAAACAACCGTTTGTCCTTTTACCCTTCGAAACAGCTGTCAGACTAAGAAAAAATATATAATAACATGTCATAAAAAATAATAAAAACAAAAATTGTGTACTACTAAAAAAAAAAAGGTGTTGTTTTTTCTAATTGTATAAATTATATTGCTCTGAATTCTCATCGAGCTAAACCGAGGTTAATATTGGTACAATAATCAATATAATACCATTTAAAAGGTATTAAAATTGATTGTTAAAAAAATCCACACATATATATATATATATATATATATATATATAAGAGTGAAAATGATTTGACCTTTGAAAGCTCTACCAAACTCCTCCGCAAATTTTGAGTCTGAGCACATTAAATTTTAAATGTAGATTACTTGGATACGAATCAAACATTTTAATTTGATTTGAGCCCCCAAAAATAAACGTTAAATAGCTAAATTAGGGGTCAAAGTTAAGAATAAATGACCTCTGCGGTATCTACCAAATTACTCATCCAATTTTTGGTCTAAACATTTGAAATTTTACATAAAGTACGTAGGGCAAGTTATGAGCAGTACATAGGACCCGAGCTAAGCCGGGGTGAACTGCTAGTATATAAATATACATGAAAATTTATATGAATTAAGCAAGAACAATCTTCCGCACTGCATTTCGTAAGAAATCTTCAGGTTAAATATTGCTGTTTTAACAAAAGAGCTACACTAATTTCAGAGCGTCTCCATTTACGCTAAACATCCATAGAATTCCAACACCAGGACATTACATATGACTGAGTCCCCTGTGGAATTTCCACAGGTCTTGCTAGTTACAAATGAAACTTTATTAAGCACTATCATCCACGTATTTGGGTGTACACTTTAAATAGTTTTCTACTGTGTCTAGTAGTGTAACATTTTATTTTAAAATACATCGGCGGTATATAATCTCTTAGTATATATATATATATATATATATATATATATATATATATATATATATATATATATATACACACATAATCACACATATATATGCATGTATCTATGGAAGGTTGTATAAAGGTACATATATAGTGTATAGTGTATATTTGGAATTCCTTTCCGGATTCCTGCTTCCCTGACTGTACTGACATGCAGAAGTTCAAGTGTAACCTAAACAGACACCTTTTTGCTCAATTCCCTACATAGTGTCCCTGCAACTTATATCGCAGATAGTAGCCCCCTACATCAAAGAACCACTGTGCCTTGTTTGGGGTGAAAATACTATGAAATATATATATATATATATATATATATATATATATATATATATATATATATATATATATAGAGAGAGAGAGAGAGAGAGAGAGAGAGAGAGAGGTATCCCGTTTTATCAACTATGAAAAAAGTTTACTGAGCGCCATCGTTTCCGTGTTTGGATGTCCATATTGCAGAATCGTCTACTATGTGGTTTATGTAATAGTATATAATAAACATAATTAATGATAGCAGCGTTTTCCTATTCTGTGCTAATAATTCGCCAAAATTTGCCAAAAAATCGATCGTAGGAACCACATTGAATCATTTTCTCTGATTTGGAGTTTTATTAACCAAATCATACCCGCATCAAAGCAGTTTTGGAGTAAACAACCGACGCCATCGAAATGAAAATTCACACGTAATAAAGTTCGCGAGTTAATATATTAGCTATACGAACTAATAATACGAGAATAACATTTGAATCAGATATGAGCGACGACTTCGTCTTGTTTTCGTCATAGCAGATCTCGTGAGATATTAACCGTTCTGAATCGGGCCATAACATCAGATAAATTAATCAGATCGTATTTGATTATTGGATAACGCTTCCATTCAAAGATATTTAAATAAATTTTCCTTTCACATTGGAGAGTTGATGTCTACATTATCCTATTTTGTTCTTGGTTGTTGTTAGATTCACAGATTATTGACTGTTCGCTTTACTCTTCGGCTTCTTTCACGTGTCTTTAATAGCTGTGTAGCTTTCTGGAATTTATAACTGAACCGTTATTCATGTCCATCCACTCGACTAGACTACCCATTTCGCGTTTTATGACATTTTAAAATTCATTTTTTAGCATTCTCGTAAATATTCATATTTCTCAGACTAGCATTTCAGCCCGGCGTTGCCCGGGTGTTTGGAGGTGTATGTTGAGCAAAAAAAAAAAAAAAAAAAAAGAGAAAAAGCGGTCAATTTTTTTAATTTTACCTCTATTATGACCCCTTAAAATTTATTGTTTCGGGCTCAAATCAACTTATTAAGTTATATCCATGACCAAGGAACCTATATTAACAAAATTTAGTGTTTAGACCCAAAATTGTTGGAGGAGTTTGGTAGAGTTCTTAAAGGTCAAATTGTTGAACTTTGACCCCTTAACAGCCAAATTTCTGTCCGAAAACAGATTACAAATATTTTCCCAAATCTCAGTACGCTGTATATCGAATTTCGAGTCTGTAGACTGAAAATTAACAGAGTTATTGCGCAGGGAAATGTACACACACAGCCACGTTCACTTTTATCTATCTATACGCCTATAAATTTGTTTTCTTTTGTGTGTATTGATATTTATATTAAAAAACTCTTCTCTATTTATTTAAAAAGAAAATACAATCTTTTTTTATATATAGGTTGTGGAATTGCATTCACTAGCAAAAGATCTAGCTAATTTGCATATTCTTTTAAACACTCATTTTAATTAATTCCCTATTAGTTGCTTCGGTTTTCTGATGGGATAATCATCTTTAGTTAACTATTACGTGTAATTATATTCATGCAGATATTCTACATGATTTAACAAAAGAATAAATGTAAACGGGTCATAATAGGGGTCAAATTAAAAAAAATTGACCGCTTTTTTTTTTGCTAAACATAAACTCCAAATACCCGGGTAACACCGGGCACTCATGCTAGTATATCTATAAAAGTGAACGTGTCTGTGTATCTGTCTGTGTGTGTATCTGTGTGTCTGTCTCTGTATGTGTACACTCCCCTACGCAATCACTCTGTTAAGTTTTAGTCTACAGACTCGAAATTTGATATACAGGGTACTGAGTTTTGGGAAAATCTATGTGATCGGTTTTTGGCCAGAAATTTGGCTGTTAAGGGGTCAAAGTTCAACGATTTGACCTTTGAGAACTCTACCAAACTCCTCCGACAATTTTGGGTCTACACACTTGAAATTTTAGATATAGGTTCCTTGGTCATGGATATAACTTAATAACTTGATTTGAGTCCAAAACAATAAATTTTAAGGGATGATAATAGGGGTCAAAGTTAAAAAAATTGACCGTTTTTTTTTAGCTCAACATACACCTCCAAATACCCGGGCAACGCCGGGCACCCATGCTAGTATATCTATAAAAGTGAACAGGTCTGTGTGTCTGTGTATCTGTGTGTGTGTGTACATTTTCCTACGTCATAAATCTGTCAATTTTCAGTCTACTGACTCGAAATTTGATATACAGGGTACTGAGATTTGGTGAAATTTTTGTGATCGGTTTTCGGCTAGAAATTTGGCTGTTAAGGGGCAAAGTTCAACGATTTGACCTTTGAGAACTCTACTAAACTTCTCCGACAATTTTGGGTCTAAACAATTAGACTGAGGAGATCGGTTTCTCATATAAATTAAAGGTAAAATAATCCTATCTTTTCGTGCCATTATAACGTTTTCTGATAGATAACTGTTTTTTGGCTATCGGGGATTACTTCAGTGCATATTTTTAGGCGTGGGTATTAATTTGTCAATCGAACCGTTGGTGTGTTGGTGACAA